>NC_052067.1:167357945-167537945 GCF_015852505.1 Tachyglossus aculeatus | reverse complement strand
TTATGGATCACAGCAGCAGACTGGACATTCTGGAGAAAATAGATCCATAGAGTAGCTATGATTTGGAAACGACCAGAACGCACTTGATAATAATAATCTAAATTATAGGTAGAGAGAGAATAATAACATTATATACATATTAGGGAAGCAACATGGAGCTGTGGATAAAGCACAGACCTAGGAGTCTTAAAGTCATGGGTTCTAATCCCAGCTCTGCCACTTGTCTGCTGTGTGACCTTAGGCAAGTCACTTCACTTCTCTGGGCCTCAGTTCCCTCATTTGTAAAATGAGGATTGAGACTGTGAACCCCAAGTGGGGAAGGGGCTGCGCCCTTCCTGATTTGCTTGTGTCCATCCCAGCGCTTAATACAGTGCCTAGCACATAGTGAGCACTTAACAAATACCAAAGTTATTATTAGCATGTATATCTATATAGAGATATATATTAACCTATATAGAGCTATATATCATAATATCAGCTGGGATGAGGCTGTTGTGTTCTGATATTGGCACTTCATTACAAATGAGTGAGGATCCTAAGCACTTAACAAATAATAATAATCATTCATTCATTCATTCAATCATATTTATTGAGCGCTTACTGTGTGCAGAGCACTGTACTAAGTGCTTGGGAAGTACAAGTTGGCAACATATAGAGACGGTCCCTACCCAACAGCGGGCTCACAGTCTATATAATAATAATAATAATGATTAATTATCAATAATTATTAATAATTATTAATTATTAGTTAATAACAGTCTAATAATAATGATGGAATTTGTTAAGTGCTTACTTTCTGCCGAGAACTGTTCTAAGCACTCAGGGAGATACAAGGTAATCAGGTTGCCCCATATGGGGCTCACAGTCTTAATCCCCATTTTCCAGATGAGGGAAACTGAGGCACAGATAAATTAAGTGGCTGGCCCGAAGCCACACAACTGACAAGTGATGGGGTCAGGATTCGAACCCATGACCTCTGACTCCCAAGCCCGTGCTCTTTCCGCCAAGCCACGCTGCTTCTCTTGCATACCATGAATGAATACTATCATCATCATTATTATGATACTATCATCATCATTATTATGAATACTATCATCATCATTATTATTTCCCCTATCTGTAATCTATTTTAAAGCTTGTCTCCCCCTGTAAGATCGTGGTGGGCAAGGATTGAATGAATGTCTACCAATTCTATTATACTGTACTTTTGCATGCTCTGCATATGGTATCCACACAATAAATACCATCAATTGATTGACTGAAGGAAAAGACCAGTGTTTTATTTTCTTCTACCATTCCACTGCCTCCAAACTCCTCCTGAACTTCCTAAAGAAATCCTGAACCCAACAGTTTCGTTTCTACTTTCCAGATGGAAAAAAATAATAAATTAAGTAAAGATATTGAGGCGTTTCAAAGTACACAAATGATGAAACTGGTTAGCCAGCCCAAAGGCCATGTCTACAACATTTAATAACGAGCAGATGGCAGATTTCAGTTGTCCAGGGCTGAATATCTACTCTCATCTCTTGAACTTGATATCTCCAACCTATGTGCATTTAGGTGCGAGAAAACATGACAGTTTCTTACTAGAAAATAAGTCTATAAAAAAAAAGGCCCGATGGAAAATTGCTTTTAGAAAATTACATTTTGATTAATTGTGAGCAAATTTAATCCATAAATTTGAGTCATTTACCTTGAAATGGGCAAGTGCTTAATAATTAACGGGGAAAAAATGTCTAGGGGTCATATGACTTCATTGGATCCATACTCGGGAAAGACTAGGAGATATGATTCAGAATGCAAAATCTAGCTAGATGTTTCCAACCCATATTGCAAAGGAACTTTAAATGAAACAGATACAACATTGGCGAACCCTGCATTATAATGAGAGAACACCAAGGTATCATCATCATCATCATCATCAATCGTATTTATTGAGTGCTTACTATGTGCAGAGCACTGTACTAAGCGCTTGGGAAGTACAAATTGGCAACATATAGAGACAGTCCCTACCCAACAGTGGGCTCACAGTCTAAAAGTGGGAGACAGAGAACGAAACCAAACATACTAACAAAATAAAATAAATAGAATAGATATGTACAAGTAAAATAAATAAATAAATATATGTACAAACATATATACATATATGCAGGTGCTGTGGGGAAGGGAAGGGGGGGATGGAGAGGGGGAGGAAGGGAAGGGGGGGATGGAGAGGTACCCCCCAAAAGGATAAAGCCCGGTGATTATTACTGTTTTATAAAACCTTATCGTGACACTTGCCTAAATCATCTTCATCACTAAACAAAGCAGGTGTGGAAAAGAAGGAAATACCAAATATTTCACCGTAACAACAGGAGAGATGGGTAAGGCAGGGAACTTGTTTGTTGTTTTGTTATTGTCCTCTCCCAAGTGCTCAGGACAGTGCTCTGCACAGAGTAAGTGCTCAATAAATATAACTGACTGAAGTAGCATGGCCTAGTGACTAGATCCTGGGCCTGGAGTCAGAAGGACCTGAGTTCTAATCCCGGCTCAGCCACTTGCCTGCTGTGAGACCTTAGACAAGGCACTTCACTTCTCTGGGCCTCAGTTCCCTCATATGTAAAATGGAAATTAAGACTGCTAACTCCATGTGGGACAGGGACTGGGTCCTACCTAATTTGCTTTTATCTACCCCAGTGCTTAGTACAGTGTCTGACACATAGTAAATGCTTAAAAAATAACATTATTATGATTATGATCATTATAATTATTAATAACAAAGGCTCCCTCCTGGAACTCCCAAGGAAACTTCTTGTTTCTAGGTGGCTTCTAATTAATCATCATCAATTGTATTTATTGAGTGCTTACTATGTGCAAAGCACTGTACTAAGCGCTTGGGAAGTACAAATTGGCAACATATAGAGACAGTCCCTACCCAACAGTGGGCTCACAGTCTAAATTAATCAATCAGTTGTATCCATTGAGTGAGAAGCAACATGGCTCAGCGGAAGGAGCCCAGGCTTGGGAGTCAGGGGTCATGGGTTTGAATCCCGGCTCTGCCACTTGTCAGCTGTGTGACCTTGGGCAAGTCACTTCACTTCTCTGGGCCTCAGTTCCCTCATCTGTAAAATGGGGATTAAGACTGTGAGCCCCACTTGGGACAACCTGATCACCTCGTATCCCCTCAGCGCTTAGAACAGTGTGTCTCACATAGTAAGTGCTTAACAAATACCATCATTATTATTATAGTGTGAAAAGTACTGTACTAATTACTTGGAAGAATAGATAGACATGTTCCCTGCTTAGAGTTTAGAGGGGGAGACATACTTTAATGTACAGAAATAAATTAGAGATTCATACATAAGAGCTATGGGTCTGAGGGAGGGGTGAATAAAAGGTACGAATCCAAGGGAAGCAGCGTTGCCCAGTGGCTAGAGCCCCGGCCTAGAAGTCAGAAGGACCTGGGTTCTCATCAGTAAGCGCTCAATAAATACAATTGAATGAACGAATGAATCCCGACTCTGTCACCTGCCTGCTGTGTGATCTTGGGCAAGTCAACTCACTTCTCTTGTTCTCAGTTCCCTCGTTTGTAAAATGGGGCTTGAGACTGGGAGTCCTATGTGGGACTCGTACATATTTACTATTCTTGTGCATATTTACTATTCTATTTATTTTGTTAATGATGTGCATTTAGCTTTAATTCTATTTGTTCTGATGACTCGACACCTGTCCGCATGTTTTGTTTTGTTGTCTGTCCCCCCCTTCTAGACTGTGAGCCCGTTGTTGGGTAGGGATCGTCTCTATATGTTGCCAACTTGTACTTCCCAAGCGCGTAGTACAGTGCTCTGCACACAGTAAGTGCTCAATAAATACGATTGAATGAATGAATGAATGAATGAATTAATGAATGACAGGGACTGTGTCCAAACCAATCACCTTAGTGGAGTGCCTGGCACATAGTAAGCACTTAACAAATACCACAGTTTTTACTGAGTGCAAGGGTGACAAAGAAGGGAGGGGGAGAGAGGAGAGGAGGGTCTAGTCATCTTCCGTTGGATATGAAGAGGGAGGGAATGCCAGATCAGAGTCAGGAGGGTGTGAGTTAGAGGTTGACGACGAGATCGAAGTCATCGAGATACAGTGAGAAGGTGAGCATTAGAGGAGTGAAGTGTGTGAGCTGGGTTGGAGTATTCATTCACTCATTCAATTCAATCACTGGTATTTACTGAGTGCTTACTGTGTGCAGAGCACTGTACTAAGCGATGGGGAGAGTGTGTGACCTTGGGCAGGCCACTTAACTTCTCTGTGCCTCAGTTACCTCATCCGTCAAATGGGGATTAAGACTTAGCCCCACGAGGGACAACCTATTCACTTTTAATCTACCCCAGCCAGTACTTGGCACATAGTAAGTGCTTAACAAATGCAATTGTTATTATTATCAGGATACACCAATACGCAGATGAATTCCCTGTCACAATGAGCTGAGTAGCGAGGTGGGGTAGGAGGGGGCAAGGTGATGGACTGTTTTAAATCCGAAGGTGAGGAGTTGCTGTTTGATGTGGAGGTGGATGGGTGACCACTGGAGGTTCTTGAGGAGTGGGGAGACGTGGACTGAACAGCATTTTAGAAATATGATCCAAGCAGCAGAGTGAAGTATGAACTGGAGTGGGGAGAGACAGGAGTCTAGGACGTCAGCAAGGACCAATCAAGATGGGCGAGGGTCAGTGCTCGATAAATTCCATTGATTAATTAACTGATTCCCCAATTAAGATGGAACATCCATTACAGAACTGAAGGCACACCAGAGAATCTGCACAGTCGGGTGGAAAGAGCATGGGCCCTGCAGTCAGAGGACCTGAGTTCTAATCCCAGCTTCGCCACTTACCTGCTGGGTGACTGTCGGCAAATCACTTAACTTCTCTTTGCCTCGGTTCCTTCATGTGTTAAATGGGGATTCAATGCCTGTTCCTTCTCCTATTAAGAATGTGAGCCCTATGAAGGACAGGGACTGTGTCCAATCTGTTCATCTTGAATTACTGTAGCACTTAGGACAACGCTTCGCTTATATTAAGTGCTCAACAATGACCACAAATGTTATTATTAGTATATTATTATTGTTCCCCCTCTCAGGGTCGCACCTGGAGAGTTTCCAGTCCTCTACCAGTTTCGACTACGGGAGGGAGAGTCAAGCAGTTGCATACCCAACTTGTACTTCTCAAGCGCTTAGTACAGTGCTCTGCACACAGTAAGTGCTCAATAAATACGATTGAATGAATGAATGAATTCCTACCTTGGCTAACGAGTGGAATGCAACTTGCTACATGTCAAAACTCCCCTGTGCTGGGCAGCAGCAGAATGGGAGAGAGTCCAGGGTGGAGACTCGGGTTGACTGTGCGGAAGGAGGCCTTGGCAAACCACTTCAGGATTTTTCCCAAGAAAACTCTCTGGATCCATTACCAGAATGATTGCAGATGGAGGTGGGGCGTTCCGGGAGAGATACATCCATAGTGTCGCTATGGGTCAGAGACGACTTAGCGGCATAAGACAAGATTATTATCATTATTGCACCAAGTTCCTTCATCCTTAATCACAGAACAGCAATAAGGTCCAAAGAACCTAAAATCTCCTAGGCTAGGGCTTGTGGTCAATGAATGCATCTCCTATCTTTTGCATTGTCCTCTCGCAAGCGTTTAATACTGTGCTCTGCACACAGTAAGTGCTCAATAAATACCATTATTGGTTGTTTTTTGAGGTTGTCATCAATGGCTACAAAGTGACAAGGGCCTTAATCTTTGCTCTTTAGCGTTTTGCAATACATGGAACATCATTCAGGAAGAGGAAGGTCATATAGTGGTTCATTATGGTATTTATTTTTCCTGACCTCTGCAATTGTTAAACATTCAGATATACAAAATAAAAAAAAAACACAAATTATTGCTCAGAGCACATGTCCCATGGTCATTTTGTGAGACTAAATATAAAGTCATTTATGAGTTGAAAAAGAGACTTTGACCTTGCTTCTATTTAGTATAATACCCATTACCCAATTCACAGTAACGTTAATCTAGCTTTGCAAGGACCTAATTTTGTTGATTGCTTAATTCAATTACTAATGATAATAATCGTTCTTTGAAGTGAAGGCGTCTTTTTTTCAGAGAAGCTAAAAGTGCTTAGACTGCTTATCTCATTTCCTGTCTCAGAATATTCTGGGAGCAAGTAGGAAAGGAAATGGGTTTAGCACAGAGAGGCTGAGGCAATAGTTTAGGGTCAAATGTGTTTTTTTTTCCAAAACTAGACTGGGATATAATCTCCTTGAGGGCAAGGATAGTTCCTGGGGGTCCAAAGGACCTGGGTTCTAGTCCCAGCTCTGTCACATGTCTGCTGTGTGACTTTGGGTAAGTCTCTTAACTTCTCTGGGCCTCAGTTACCTCAACTGTAAAATCAATCAATCAATCAATCAGTCAATCAATCAATCGTATTTATTGAGCACTTACTGTGTGCAGAGCACTGTACTAAGCGCTTGGGAAGTACAAGTTGGCAACATATAGAGACAGTCCCTACCCAACAGTGGGCTCACAGTCTAAAATGGGGATTAAGACTGTAAGCTCCATGTGGAACAGGGACTATGTCCAACCTGAATAACTTGTATCTACCCTAGTGCTTAGAATAGTGTTTGGTACATAGTAAGCACTTAACAAGTACCATAATAATAATAATAATAATAATAATAATAATAATCAATTATTATTCCTCCCACTCTATTGTCTTCTCTCAAGTGCTTGGTACAGTGTCTGTACACAGTAGGTGCTCAATAAATGCCACTGATTGATGAATGCCCGCCAAACAGTCAGTCCTCTACTTGTACCATAATGTAATAATAATGATAATAATAAGAAGTATAGTATTCATTAAGTGCTTACTATGTGTCAAACACTGTCCTAAGTGTTGGGGTAGAGATAGGCTAATCAATTTGGGCATAGTCCCTGTCCCTCTTAGGGCTCACAGTCTTAATTCCCATTTTCCCAGTGAGGGAACTGAGGCCCATAGAAGTGAAGTTATTTTATTTTGTTAATATGTTTGGTTTTGTTCTCTGTCTCCCCCTTTTAGACTGTGAGCCCACTGTTGGGTAGGGACTGCCTCTATATGTTGCCAACTTGTACTTCCCAAGCGCTTAGTACAGTGCTCTGCACACAGTAAGCACTCAATAAATACGATTGATTGATTGATTGATTGAAGTGACTTGCCATAAGTCATACAGCAGACAAGTGACAGAGCAGGGATTAGAACCCAGGTCCTTCTGTCTCCCAGGCCTGGGATCTTTCCGCAAGGCCATGCCACATCTCACTGTGGTATTTGTTAAGCGCTTACTATGTTCCAGGTACTGTACTAAGCTCTGGGGTGGATACAATCAAATGAGGTGGGACACAGTCCCTGTTCCACATGGGGCTCACGGTCTCAGTCCCCATTTTACAGATGAGGTAACTGAGGCACAGAGGAGTTAAGCGACTTGCCCAAGGCCACCCAGAGCAGACAAGTGGCAGAGCCGGGATTAGAACCCAGATCCTTCTGACTCCGAGGCCTGTGCTCTATCCTCTAGGCCATGCTGCTTCCTTCAGTATCTTTGAGGGGAAACTGCATTTTACAATTTTTCTTTATGTCCTCATGCTCAGCACAATTAGCATCTATAATAATGGTATTTATTAAGCGCTTACTATGTGCAAAGCACTGTTCTAAGTGCTGGACCATGACTGAAAACTGGAAGTCCTTGGAGGTGGCTAGACCAACAAGATTCACTGTAACCCGAGAAGAAGAAGAAGAAGAAGAAGAAGAAGAAGAAGAAGAAGAAGAAGAAGAAGAAGAAGAAAGAAGAAGAAGAAGTAGAACAACAACAACAACAACAATAACAATAATAATAACAATAATAATAGTAATTATTATTATTATTATGGCATTTGTTAAGTGCTTACTCTGTGCCAGGCACTGTACTAAGCTCCAGGATGGATACAAGCAAATCGGGTTGGACACAGTCTCTGTCCCATGTGGGGCTCACAATCTCAATCCCCACTTTACAAATTAAGTTACTGAGGCCCAGAGAAGTAAAGTGACTTGCCCAAGGTCACACAACAGATGAGTGGCAGAGCCGGGATTAGAATGCAAAATCTTTTAAATCCCAGGCCTAGGCTCTATCCATTATGCCATGCTGCTTCTAGACTGTGAGCCCGCTGTTGGGTAGGGACCGTCTCTATATGTTGCCAACTTGTACTTCCCAAGCACTTAGTACAGTGCTCTGCACACAGTAAGTGCTCAATAAATACGATTGATTGATTAAGTAGCAGCTCTTCTCAAACAGAAGCTTAGTAAGGACCGTTCTACCACGTGACAAGAGCCAAAGAAACATCAACAGCTCAGGACAAGGGAGAGTCTGTGTCCACACAGTCAGGCCAGGATGTTGAACTCCCTCCTTAAAACCCGTCTCCCCCATCTCTTGCCCCCAATGATCTGGCCATCTACTTTTTCAGAAAATTGACAGTCTCAGGTGTGATCTCCCAAAAATCTCCCCTGCCGCTCCCCAGTTCCTCCTCCCTCCTATCCCTTCTTCAACTTTCCCATTTTCTTTTTTAGTGGTGTTTAAGTGTTTACGACATGCCAGAAACTGTACTAAGAGCTGGGATAGATACAAGATAATCAGGTCTCTCTCTCTCTTGGCGGATGTGCAGAGGGAGGGCATTCCCGGCCAGGGGGAGGACGTGGGATCGACGGCGGGACAGGCAAGAATGAGGCACAGTGAGGAGGTGAGCGGCAGAGGAGCGGAGGGTGCGGGCTGGGCTGGAGAAGGACAGAAGGGAGGTGAGGGAGGAGGGGGCCAGGGGATGGACAGCCTTGAAGCCGAGAGTGAGGAGTTTCTGTCTGATGCGCAGGTTGGCTGGTAGCCACTGGAGATTTTTGAGGGGAGGAGTATCATGCCCAGAGTGTTTCTGCACAAAGATGATCCGGGCAGCGGCTTGAAATATAGACTGAAGTGGGGAGAGACAGAAGGATGGGAGATCAGAGAGGAGGCTGATGCAGTAATCCAGTCGGGATCGGATGAGAGATTGAACCAGCAGGGTAGCGGTTTGGATGGAGAGGAAAGGGCGGAGCTTGGCAATGTTGCGGAGGTGAGACTGGCAGGTTTTGTTGACGGATTGAATGTGAGGGGTGAATGAGAGAGCGGAGTCGAGGATGACACCAAGGTTTTGGGCTTGCGAGACGGGAAGGATGGTAGTGCCATCTACAGTGATGGGAAAGTCAGGGAGAGGGCAGGGTTTGGGAGGGAAGATAAGGAATTCAGTCTTGGACATATTGAGTTTTAGATGGCGGGCAGACATCCAGATGGAGATGTCCTGAAGGCAGGAGGAGACACGAGCCTGAAGGGAGGGAGAGAGAGCAGGGGCAGAGATGTAGATTTGGGTGTCATCAGTTTAGAGATGATAGTCAGAAGTCATGGGTTCAAATCCCGGCTCTGCCAATTGTCAGCCGGGTGACTTTGGGCAAGTCACTTAACTTCTCTGTGCCTCAGTTAGCTCATCTGTAAAATGGGGATTAAGACTGTGAATCCCCCGTGGGACAACCTGATCACCTTGTAACCTCCCCGGCGCTTAGAACAGTGCTTTGTACATAGTAAGCACTTAATAACTGCCACCGTTACCAGAGTGCCTGGCACATAGGATGCGCTTAACAAACATGGCAATGATAATAACACTATTATTGTTCTACTAATTATGATTACACTCAAGCAAAAATTTCCTTGTGTAGTGACATTTCCTTCAAGGAGGTAGGTTAGCACTATGGGCTCTGTATAGAGTAAATGCTCAATTGATCACGAATGGTTAGAAGCAGACTACTTATAAGTCAATCAAGCCATCACTCCATGTTATTTATTAAGCACTCACTATGTGCAGAGCAATGTAAGCAAAAACTCCTCACTCTTGGCTTCAAGGCTGTCCATCCCCTCGCCCCCCCTCCTACCTCACCTCCCTTCTCTCCTTCTCCAGCCCAGCCCGCACCCTCCGCTCCTCCACCGCTGATCTCCTCACCATATCTCGTTCTCGCCTGTCCCGCCATCGACCCCCGGCCCACATCCTCCCCCGGGCCTGGAATGCCCTCCCTCCTCACATCTACCAATCCAGAACAGTTGCCCCCTCAAAGCCCTACTGAGAGCTCACCTCTTCCAGGAGGCCTTCCCAGACTGAGCCCCCACTTTTCCTCCCCTCCCCAGCTCCCTGACTCCCTCCCCGCCCCACAGCACCTGTGTATATATGTACATATTATTCCATCTATTTTATTAATGATGCTCATATATCTATAATTCTGTTTATTTATATCGATGCTATTGATGCCTTTCTATCTGTTTTGTTTTGTTGTCTGTCCCCACCCTTCTAGATTGTGAGCCCATTGTTGGGTAGGGATTGTCTCTGTTGTCGAATTGTACTTTCCAAGAGCTTGGTACAGGGCTCTGCACACAGAAAGTGCTCAATAAATATGATGGAATGAATGAATGAGTGAATACTAAGTGTATTGAAGAATATAATTTAATAGAGTTTGTACATGCGATTGCTGCTCTCAAGAAGTTTACTCTGACAGGGATAAATTTAAGACTAGATCATGGCTTTCCTCCTACTTCATCATCATCATCATCAATCGTATTGAGCGCTTACTGTGCGCAGAGCACTGTACTAAGCGCTTGGGAAGTACAAGTTGGCAACATATAGAGACAGTCCCTACCCAACAGTGGGCTCACAGTCTAAAAGATAATAATGGCATTTATTAAGTGCTTACTATGTGCAAAGCACTGTTTTAAGCTCTGGGGAGGTTACAAGGTGATCAGGTTGTCCCACGTGGGGCTCACAATCTTAATCCCCATTCTACAGATGAGGTAACTGAGTCACAGTGAAGTGACTTGCCCAAAGTCACACAGCTGACAAGTGGCACAGCCAGGATTTGAACCCATGACCTCTGACTCCAAAGCCCGGGCTCTTTCCACTGAGCCACACTACTTCCCCAACTGATAATAATAGTTATTATTATAATAATTGTGTGTGTCTGTTAAGTACTTTCAGTGAAGCTAAAAGCACTTCATATTCCTTATCTCATTTCCTATCTCAGAATACTCTAGGAGCAAGAAGGAAAAAGAATTGGTCTAGTCCTTTTACAGATGCAACCTCAGTTACCTCATCTGTAAAATGGGGATGAAGAATGTGTGTCGCATGTGGGATGTGGACTGTGTCCAACCCGATTAGCTTGAACCTACCCCAGTGCTTAATACTGTGCCAAGCACGTAGTAAGCGTTCAACAAATTCCATTAAAAAAAGTACTTACTCTGTGACAAGCATTTTGCTAAGCACTGGGGTTGCTACAAAATGATCATCTTGGAAACCATCTCTGTCCCACCCACATGGAGTTCACAATCTAAGGAGGAGACCAAATACTGAATCCCCATTCTACATATGAGGAAACTGAGGCCCAGAAAAGTGAAGTCACTTGCCCAAAGTCACATGGCAGACAAGAGGCAGAGCCAGGATTAGAACCCAGGTCTTCTGACTGTCAAGCTTACGCTCTTTCCACTAGGCAACACTGCTTCTCATGGTTTAAGAGCAACAGGCTTGGTGAAATGTGTTATCTTAGTTTTTCTTAGAGGGACACAGCAATCTGGAATCCAAGTTCTACAAGCCAGTGAAAAATTTCCATGGTAAGCTCATCCTCTAGACTGTAAACTCATTGTGGGCAGGGAATGTATCTTGTTGTATTGTTATGTTGTACTCTACCAAGTGCTTAATACAGTGCCCTGCACACAGTAAGCACTCAATAAATATGATCGATCGATTGTTGGCGGATCCAAGCTCTAAGGTCGGTCCTCTGGCAGTGTAAACTTGACATAGATCAATTCATCAATCAGTTATATTTTTTGACTGCTTACTGTGTGCAGAGAGCCGTACAAAACATTGGGGAAAGTATAAAATAACACTATACCAGAGTTGATAGACACATTCCCTTCCCACAACGAGCTTACAATCTAGAGGGGGAGTCAGACAGAATTTTTCAAGGCACTGTCTCTTTCTCATTCTATTTTCATTGGAGAATTATCATTCCACCAACACTTTGGAGAGGGCCAGAAGTGTTCCAATCAAGAATTTTTCAAGGTTTATCTTCCCCCACTCCCTTTTGCGTCACCCAGACTTGCTCTCCTCGTTCATCCCCACTCCCAGACTACACATGTCACATTTCTCTTAATGTCTGTCTCCCTGTCTAGATTGTAAGCTCATTGTGAGCAGGGAATGTGTCAGTTGATTGTTACATTGTATTCTCCCAAGTGCTTAGTACAGTGCTCTGCACACAGTAAGCCCTCAATAAATATGATTGAATGAATTAATAAAATAATTGTGGTATTTGTTAAGTGCTTACTATGTGCCAAGCACTGTTCTTGGTGCTGGGGTAAATACAAGGTAATCAGGTTGTCCCACCTGATCGTTTGGTTAAGAACCGCAGTCGGTCTAACGGAGCCCTCAGTGGGTTAATGAATCACTCGGAAATGTTACTACCTTATACCGGTAGGCTCTATTGAAGGACTCAGAATGAATAGCAACAAAATTCTAAGAAGGTCAACATCGATGTTCAAAGGCATGAGCAGGTAAGCTAAAGAGAGATCAGATAAATTGTTTAAATGTTCCTGCATAGTTAGTTCTCACGGATGACTCAGTGAACCCTCCTATTCCCCATTAACATAGTTAGAAACTCTGGGAGGGGAAGAAAATTACTCTGGCATCAAATATTCCTCTAAGGAGGTGTTTCTGTGGAATCGCAATGAAAAGATGTAGATAAATCTGCTAATGTTCATCTTATTCACACAGAGGGTAGAGGCAGGGGCAGAGAGGAGAAGAAATAATGCTGGGAAATTAGACTCAGTAAATTAATTGGAGGCGCAGCTTCTTGGGAGCTGATTTGGAAAGATAAAAAAAGTTTGGTGAATGGGTCGGATGCTTAGTTCAGAGCTCTGGTATTGATTGATTGGTTTGGGCGTGATCGATACCATTCGTCCGGGGGGGATGAATAAAGGGAGCAAGTCAGGGTGATGCAGAAGGGAGTGGAAGAAAAGGAAATGGAAGTGTTAATAGGGGAAGGCTTCTTGGAGGAGATGTGTCTTCAATAAGGCTTTGAAGCCTGGGGGAGAGTAACTGTCTGGTGGATATGAGAAGGAAGGGCATTCCAGGCCAGCGGTAGCAGACAGGATTATGCCTTCAAGGAGTTTAGAGTCCACTGCATGAGAGTTAAGGAGAGTTAGTAGCCCTGCCATCAAGGAACATAGAGCAAATGCTATGCAGCGGACTGTACTGAGTGTTTGGCAGAGTCCAATAAAACCACTGCCCGCAATCCCTGCCCTCAAGGAGCTCTCAGTATACTATCGTGGGCAGAACACTGTACCAAGTAGAGTAGAATCGTAAGAGCAGACCTAATCACTGCTCTTGAAGAGCTAAATTTAGTGGTAGGGTGGGAGGAAAGTGGGGAGACAGACATTAAAATGCCTTTCCAAAACAAACAAGCCAAGTTTATCCGTCTTTTCATAGTTTCAGAGGAGCGCTAGCTCGTATGCAGATTCAAAAGGGGAACGGAATCTTACAACTCCAAAATAATTTGATCCAATGTGCCCATCTGTTCGCTTCCATGAAAACAATGTGCCCGTATCTAGGACTGAGATCTCTTCAGGACAGGACCATGAGATTGTAGTACATCTGCTATTTCCCCTGTTCACAGCCTTCTCATCAGATTTTTTTTTTTGTTTTCCTTTCTTTCTAAAGATGCAGAAAAACCTCCTGAGGAAATAGAATGGAGGAAAGGCCTAGCGCTACATTTCGTTGTGTTCTACCTGATTTCTGTCTCAGCTGCTAATATTAATAGCAAACGGGATGATGTATGCGGGGAAAGGTGAAAGAAATTTCAAGAAAACCCTTAGGGTCCCATTTCCATCTCCTGGGTTTGGAAGGGACTATTTCATAAGCAAATTTCAGTTGCTGCAAGCGATTTCTGATGAAAGCACTCAGGTTTCTAACAGCATCTCCTTTTCGGCTCTTGACAGAACTGCTAAAGGACAACCTTCACTCTCCTTTAGATCCAACGAAATAATTGCAGTATTTTTTAAGTGATAATAATGATCATGGTATTTATTAAATGCTTCCTAGTTGCCAGCACTGTACTAAGTGCTGGGGTGGAGACAAGCAAATCGGGTTGGACACAATCCCTGTCCCATGAGGGGCTCGCAGTCTCAATCCCCATTTTACAGATGAGATGAATGAGGCACAGAGAAGTGAAGTGACTTGCCCAAAGTCACACAGCAGACAAGTGGCAGAAGCGGGATTAGAACCCGTGACCTTCTGACTACTGGGCCTATGCTCTATCCACTATGCCGTGCTATTTTCCTCCATAGCGTTTTACTATGTGAACATTTTATTTCCTTATTTATGTATATTAATGACTGTCTTCCCCTCTAGACTGCGAGCTTGATGTGGGCACAGAATATATCTGTTGTTGTATTATACTCTCCCAAGCTCTTAGTACAGTGCTTTGCACACAGTCGGCGCTCAATAAATATGACTGAATGAATGAAGGAAGGAAGGAACTGGGGAACTGATACAGCATCAGCTGGTCTTACATGGGATTCACAGTCTAAGTAGGAAGAAGAACAGGTACTGAATCCCCATTTTGCAGATGAAGAACCTGAGGACCAGAGAAGTGAAATGACTTGCCCTAGGTCATACAGCAGGCAAATGGCAGATCCAGGATTAGAATCCAGGTCTTCCCAATCCTGGGCCTCCCAAGCCCATGCTCTTTCCACTAGCTCTCAGTACCTAATTGCAAATACAATGTGATCGTCTGAATTGAGGAAATCTGGTGGAAATCTGGTGCATCGAATTTACTGAGCGCTTTCTGTATGCAAAGCACTTTACTAAACGCTTAGGAGAGTACAATACAGCAATAAACAGACACATTCCCTGCCTACAATGAATTTACAGTCTCGAGGGGTGAGGAGACAGATATTAATATAACTGAATAAATTAGAGATATGGACATAAGTGCTGTGGGACTGGGAGGGGGGATAAATGAAGGTTCTTAACAAATCGTGGCTTTTAACATACCTTGGGTTCCTCCCCTAGATTGTAAACTCTTTGTGATTAGGGATAATGCCTACCAACTCAAGTTAATTAATTAATTAAATCATTCAATCAATCATATTTATTGAGCGTTTACTGTGTGCAGAGCACTGTACTACGTGCTTATCTATTCTATTTATTTTATTTTGTTAGTATGTTTGCTTTTGTTCTCTGTCTCCCCCTTTTAGACTGTGAGCCCACTGTTGGGTAGGGACTTTATATGTTGCCAACTTGTACTTCCCAAGCACTTAGTACAGTGCTCTGCACACAGTAAGCGCTCAATAAATACGATTGATTGATTGATTGGGAAGTACAAGTTGGCAACATATAGAGACGGTCCCTACCCAACAACGGGCTCACGGTCTAGAACGGGGAGACAGACAACAAAACAAATCATTAACAAAATAAATAGAATAGTAACGTCACACAGCAGACAAGTGTCAGAGTCAGAATTAGAACCCAGGTCCTTCTAAGTCCCAGGCCCAGGTGCTCTCTACTAGACCATACTGCTCCGTTATCAATCAATCAATGAAGATCAAGTAATTGATCACGCAAATATATGTAAATGCTATTAATCAGAACACTGAGGGTAGCTACTTCATCTCTGGTCTTTAATTAGCTTGCTTCATTCATACTTGGTTTTCTTGGTGAAATCAGAATTGAGAAGCAGTGTGGCTCAGTGGAAAGAGCACAGGCTTTGGAGTCAGAGGTCATGGGTTCAAATCTTGGCTCCACCAATTGTCAGCTGTGTGTCTTTGGGCAAGTCACTTCACTTCTCTGGGCCTCAGTTACCTCAACTGTAAAATGGGCATGAAGACTGTGAGCCCCCTGAGTAAGCGCTTATTAAATGCCATCATTATTATTATCAGACACTGTCCTCCAAATATACAGTATATTTTGTGGCACCAAATAAACATTCTCTCCTATGAATCTACACCTTCTTGTGGCAGAAGAGTTTGCATACGCTGATGAGATTTAGAGCTCTGCCATTGAGAATCAAGATGATCAGAGAAGCAGCGTGGCTCAGTGGAAAGAGTCCGGGCTTTGGAGTCAGAGGTCATGGGTTCAAATCCCAGCTCTGCCAATTGTCAGTTGTGTGACTTTTGGCAAGTCACTTCACTTCTCTGCGCCTCAGTTCCCTCATCTGTAAAATGGGGATTAAGAGTGTGAGCCCCCTGTGGGACAACCTGATCACTTTGTAACCCCCCAGCCCTTAGAACAGTGCTTTGCACACAGTAAGTGCTTAATCAATGCCATTATCATTATCATTATCATTATTATTATTATTATCTAGTGGAGAGCGCACAAGCCTGGGAGTCAGAAGGTCATGGGTTCTAATCTCAGCTCTTTCACTTGTCTGCTGTGTGGCACTGGGCAAGTCACTTCACTTCTCTGGGCCTCAGTTCCTTCATCTGCAAAATGGGGAATAAGACTGTGAGCCCCATGCGGGACAGGGACTGTGTTCTACCTGACTTACTTGTATCCACTCCAGAGCTTAGTACAGTGCCTGGCACATAGTAAGAGCTTAACAAATACCACAATTATTATTATTATCATTATTATTATTATTATTATTATTATTATATTCTCTGATGAGAGTTACCCATAATGAGGCCTAAGCCTTAGACAAAATCAATTCACCTGCACTGGGCTGCAGCGGCATAGGAAGAGTCAAAGCCAAATAATAATAATAATAATAATAATAATAATAATAATAATAATAATAATAATAATAATAATGACATTTTTAGGTGCTTACTATATGCTAAGCACTGTTCTAAGTGCTGTGGGGGATACGAGGTAATCAAGTTGTCCCATGTGGGACTCGCAGTCTTAATCCCCAGTTTACAGATGAGGGAACTGAGGCTCAGAGAAGTTAAGTGGCTTGTCCAAACAGCTGACAAGTGGCAGAGCCGGGATTAGAACCCATGACCCCTGACTCCCAAGCCCAGGCTCTTTCCACTGAGCCACGGTGATCAAAACTTTTATCAAAGACAATGGCAGATTCAGGTTTTTACCACATGGAAGAGGGCAATGATAAACCACTACCTTCACCAAGAAAACTCTGTGGATATACGTACCAGATATTGACTTTATGACAGAAAATGGGACATTCTGAAGAGAGGGTGCACATGGAGTTGCAAAGGGTGGGAAACAACTCGACGGCATTTGAAGAATGCATAATAATAATGGCATTTATTATGTACTATTCATTTATTTATCTATTTATTATGTACTATTTATTATGTGCACTACCTGACGGGAAAGTAAAATATGTCCAAGGAACGAGTTTCTCTTTTTAATGAATGGAATTTGTTGAGTACTTACTCTTCATTCATTCATTCATTCAATCGCACTCATTGAGCACTTACTGTATACAAAGTGCTGTACTAAGTGCTTGGGGGAGTACAATATAACAATAAACGAACACTTTCTCCACTCACAGTGAGCTTACAGTCTAGAGGATATGTCAGGCACTTATAAGAACCGAGATAGCTACATGATTATCAATTTCGACATTATTCCTATCCCACATAATAATAACAATAATGGCACTTATTAAGCGCTTACTATGTGCAAGGCACTGTTCTAAGTGCTGGGGGTATACAAGGTGATCAGGTTGTCCCACAGGGGGCTCACAATCTTCATCCCCATTTTACAGATGAGGTAACAGAGGCCCAGAGAAGTGAAGTGACTTGCCCAAAGTCACACAGCTGACAAGTGGCAGAGCCAGGATTCGAACCCATGACCTCTGACTCCAAAGTCCGTGCTCTTTCCACTGAGCCTGCTGCTTCTCATGGAGGTCGTGGTCTGGAATGAGCTTCCATTTTAAGAATTAGAAAACTGAAGCACAGAGAAGTTCATTCATTCAGTCGTATTTACTGAGCGCTTATTGTGTGCATAAATTGTGACTTGCCCTAGGTCACGCAGCAGACATGTGGCAGAGACGGGATTAGAGAAGCAGTGTGGCTCAGTGGAAAGAGCATGGGCTTTGGAGTCAGGGGTCATGGGTTCAAATCCCGGCTCCGTCAATTGTCAGCTGTGTGACTTTGGGCAAGTCACTTCACTTCTCTGGGCCTCAGTTACCTCATCTGTAAAATGGGGATTAAAACTGTGAGCACCCCCGGGGACAACCTGATCACCTTGTAACCTCCCCAGTGCTTAGAACAGTGCTTTGCACATAGTAAGCGCTTAATAAATGCCATCATTATTACTATTATTAGAACCCAGTTCCTCTGACTCCCAGCCCTGCATTTTCTACACTAAGCCGTATGGTGTTCTGGTGTACTTTTTCTGATTATTAATTTTTGATCTCCCTGCCCTGAACAGTGCCCTACCCTGACTGCCATTTCAGGACTTCCATCCCTTTGGCAGTTACCCATCAACTTCGCACTTATGTGCACATCTTCATGCTCTACTGCTTTGCCCTACCTGCAATTTATTTTAATGTCTGTCTTCCCCGCTAAATTCTAAGATCTTTGATGGAAATTCATTCATTGATTCCCTCAGTCATACTTACTGAGCACTTTCTGTGTGCAGAGCTCTGGACTAAGCACTTGGGAGAGTACAATATAACAGTAAACAGACAGCTTCCCTGACCACAACCAGCTTACAGTCTAGAGGGGGAGACAGACATTAATAGAAATAAATAGAAAACAGAAGAGATGTGTCACCTAATTCTGCTGTACCCTCCAAAACGTGCAGGACAGTGCTTGGCATGGAGCAAATGCTCAGTGAATGCTAATGATTAGTAAGATCAAAATTTCATAAACTTTTCTTGGTCACTCGCCTTATTTCTCATCCCGATCAAAAAAGTCTCAGAGAACACTTGTTCCAGTTTTACACTTATTAGAGGGGACTGGGAGTGGAAACCAAAAGTAGCAGGAAAATTGGAAAAAAAAATAGTTCCAGAGGTTTATTACAAACCTTTTAAAAGGCACAGCCAGTGCCCCGGAAATTCCCATCTTTTATCATTTCACACCACCCTCCCTTTCTCACAAGTGTGTAAACCTTAGCATTAATCTCACCTCACCTCTTTCATCAAGCCATATATTCATTCTGTCACCAATCTTCACGACATGGCTAAAATCCACCCTTTCCTCTCCATCCAAACTGCTATCACATTAATCAAAGCACTTATCCTAACCCACCTTTATCATTATTAGTATTAGTAGTAATAATAATTAGTATTATAATACTAATTATAATAATTAGTATTAATTATACTAATATATACTACTACTACTAATAATAATAATAATAATAATGGTATTTGTTAAGTGCTTACTATGTGCCACACACTGTTCTAAGGGCTGGGGTAGATACAAAGTTATCAGGTGGTCCCATGAGGGGCTCACACCGTTTTAATCCCCATTTTACAGATGAGGTAACTGGGGGACAGAGAAGTGAAGTGACTTGCCCAAAGTCACATAGCTGACAAGTGACAGAGCCGGTATTAGAACCCATGACTTCTGGACTCCCAAGCCTGGGCTCTTTCCACAGAGCCACGATCTTACCTCCTTCCCTTCCCCACAGCACCTGTATATATGTATATATGGTTGTACATATTTATTACTCTATTTACTTATTTATTTATTTATTATACTTGTACATTTCTATCCTATTTATTTTATTTTGTTGGTATGTTTGGTTCTGTTCTCTGTCTCCCCCTTTTAGACTATGAGCCCACTGTTGGGTAGGGACTGTTTCTATGTGTTGCCAATTTGTACTTCCCAAGCGCTTAGTACAGTGCTCTGCACATAGTAAGTGCTCAATAAATACGATTGATTGATTGATTGATTGATTGATTGATTTGCCAGTCACTCTACTCAGCGCTGAGGTGAATCCAAGCAAATCGGGTTGGACGCAGTCCCTGTCCCACATGGGGCTCACAGTCTCAATCCCCATTCTACAGATGAGGTAACTAAGGCATAGAGAAGTGAAGTGACTTGCCCAGGGTCACAGAGCAGACAGGTGGCAGAGCTGGGATTAGAAACCATGACCTTTTGACTCCCAAGCTCATGTTCGATCAACTCCGCCATGCTTATTTATCGAAACTTTGATTACAGGCTGTATTTGCCCAACCAGGCCTGATTTTCCCTTTCAAAATGCATGTAGGCAGTCCTCTTTTAGACTGGGAGCCAACTGTTGGGTAGGGACTGTCTCTATATGTTGCCAACTTGTACTTCCCAAGTGCTTAGTACAGTGCTCTGCACACAGTAAGCGCTCAATAAATAAGATTGATTGATTGATTGATCAATTGGTCCTGCTTCTGGCCTGGACCACCCTCCCTCCTCATAGCTGGCAGACAATTATTGCCTGCCCCCCCTCCACAAACCCCCCCCCCTTCAAATCCTTATTGAAGGCCTGTCTCCTCCCAAAGGTCTTCCCTGACAAAGCCCTCCTTTCCTCTTCTCCCACTCCCTTCTGCATCACCCTGACTTGCCCCCTTTCTTCATCCCCCATCCCAGTCCCACACCACTTACGTACATATCTCTCATTTATTAATTTCTCTGAATGTCTGTCTCCCCCTCTAGACTGTAAGCTCATTTTGGGCGGGGAATGTGTCTGTTATACTTTTCTATTATCCTTTCCCAAACGCTTAGTACAATGCTCTGCACACAGTAAGCGCTCAATATATATGATTGACTGACTAAGATAGTAAGCTCTTAAGCAGCGTGGCTCAGTGGAACAAGCCCGGGCTTGGGAGTCCGAGGTCGTGAGTTTGAATCCCGGCTCTGCCACATGTCTGCTGTGTGACCTTGGGCAAGCCACTTCACTTCTCTGAGCCTCGGTGACCTCATCTGTCAAATGGGGATGAAGACTGTGAGCCCCGTGTGGGACAACCTGTATCCCCCCAGCGCTTAGAACAGCGCTTGGCACATCGGAAGTGCTTAATAAATGCCATCATTATTGTATTTAGAACAGTGCTTGGCACATAGTAAGCGTTTAATAAATGCCATCATTATTATTGAAGCAGCGTGGCTCAGTGGAAAGAGCTCTGGCTTTTGAATCAGAGGCCATGGGTTCGAATCCCTGCTCTGCCACATCTCTGCTGTGTGGCCTTGGACAAGTCACTTCTCTGAGCCTCAGTTAACTCATCTGTAAAATGGGAATGAAGGTTATGAACCCCCCGTGGGACAACCTCTCCATCCCTCCTTCCCCTCCCCACAGCACCTGTATATATGTATATATGTTTGTACAGATTTATTACTCTACTTATTCTCCCCCTTTCAGACTGTGAGCCCACTGTTGGGTAGGTACTATCTCTATATGTTGCCAACTTGTACTTCCCAAGCTCTTAGTACAGTGCTCTGCACACAGTAAGCGCTCAATAAATACGATTGATGATGATGATATCTGGTCAGAAGAGTGGCTTTAGTTTGCAGGAAGCACATCTGTTTGACTGACTTTGCATGATCAGTCATTCGATCGGTCAATCCATCAGATTTATTGAGCACTTACTGTATGCAGAGCACTGTTCTGATTGCTTGGAAGAGTACAATAGAATAATATTACAGACATAACCCCTGCCCACAGTGAGCTTACAGTCTGGAGGGTGAGTTTACTGTCTAGCTCCCATAACATCCAACAGAAGTGTTGCCTTTATTATTTCCAATTAGCCCATTCCTCTTGCCATCTAAATTACTGTTTTGTTGTTTGTTGGGGTTTTTTTTTATGGTATTTGTTAAGTGCTTGCTATGTGCCAGGCACTGTATTACAAGCCCGTAACCTTGGCCTCATTCTTGACTCCTCTCTGTCATTCAACCCACCACCATTACTCAATCCTTTACCAAATCCTGTCGATCCCAACTTCACATCGCTAAAATTTGCCCCTTTCTCTCCATCCAAATGGCTACCATGTTATTACAATCAGTCATCTTATCCCGCCTGGATTACTGCATCAGCCTCCTTGCTGACCTCCCAGCCTCCTGTCTCTCCCCACTTCAGTCCATACTTAACTGCTGCCTGGATCATTTTTCTACCAAAACATTCAGGACACATCACCGCACCCCTCAGAAAACTCCAGTGGTTGCCCAACCACCTCCTTATCAAACAAAAACTCCTCACCATTGGCTTTAAAGCAGTTCATCACCTCTCCCCCTCCCACCTAAACTCACTTCTAGACTGTGAGCCCGTTGTTGGGTAGGGACCATCTCTATATGTTGCCAGCTTGTCCTTCCCAAGCGCTTAGTACAGTGCTCTGCACACAGTAAGCACTCAATAAATACGATAGAATGAATGAATGAATGAAAAGATGTCCAGATACCAGGGGCAAATCTCACGCAACTGCTGACTTTTCTCAGCAACTTGCACCCCGGGTGATGAGGCAAAAAATGGTCAGTGACTGTGGATCCCCATCCCCCCTGCCCTACCCCCTTCCCCTCCCCACAACACCTGTATATATCTGCTTGTACAGATTTATTACTCTATTTATTTTACTTGTACATATTTACTATTCCATTCATTTTGTTAATGATGTGCATCTAACTTTATTTCTATTTATTCTGATGACATGACACCTGTCCACATGTTTTGTTTTGTTGTCTGTCTCCCCCTTCTAGACTGTTAGCCCGTTGTTGGGTAGGTACCATCTCTATATGTTACCGACTTGTACTTCCCAAGCGCTTAGTACAGTGCCCTGCACATAGAAAGTGCTCAATAAATACGATTGAATGAATGAATGAATGAATAAAATGGGGATTTAGACTGTGAGCCCTCCATGGGACAACCTGATCACCTTGTACCTCCCCAGCACTTAGAACAGTGCTTTGCACACAGTAAGCGCTCAATAAATATGACTGAATGAATGAATGAACTTCTCTCCTTAGTGGAGAGAGCCTGGGCCCGGGAGTCAGAAGGACCTGGGTTCTAATCCTGACTTCTCCACTTGTCTGCTGTGTGACTTGCCCAAGGTGAAGTCACTTCTCTTCTCTGTGCCTCAGTTCCCTCATCTGGAAAATGGGGATTGAGACTGTGATCCTCAAGTGAGACAGGGACTGCATCCGACCTGATTTGCTGGTATCTACTCCAGCAACTAGTACAGTGCATGGCACATCATAAGTGCTTAACAAATACCATAATTATTATTATTATTATAAAATGATAATACTGATGATGTTTGCTAAGCACTTACAATGTGCTGGGCACTGTTTTAAATCCTGGGGAAGGTGTGAGTTAATCCTGGTATACAAATCTCTGTCCAACATGGGGCTCCTAGCCTAAGTAGAAGGGCGAGGTACTGAATCTCCATTTTACAGATGATGAAACTGAGGCACAGGTAAGTGAAGTGAGTACTGAATCCCCATTTTACAGATGATGAAACTGAGGCACAGGTAAGTGAAGTGACTGACCCAAAGTCACACAGCAGGGAAGTGGCAGAGTCGGATTAAAACCCGGGTCATCTAACTCCAAGGCCCGTGATCTTTCCACTGGGCCACAGTGCTTCTCATAGTAAGGGGTTAATACATAGCATAATCATAATAGATGATATATTTATAAATGAATAGGGGAAAAGTATTTACTTTTCTGGATTATTGTAATATTACACTAAAGGGAAGTCCTATGACTCCGAAGAGACGCAGAGTTAGTGGAAAGAGAATGTCCCTGGCAGGCCAGAGACAGGTGGCTCTAGTCCATGCTCTTTTTAATAGCATTTATAATAATAATGATGGTATCTGTTCAGCACTTACTATGTTGCAATTACTGTGTAGATACAAGATAGTTAGGTTGGAAACCATCCCTATCCACCTGGGCTCTCAATCATAATCCCATTTTACAGATGGAAGTAACTGAGGCCCAGTGAAGTGACTTGCCGAAGGCCACACAGCAAAGTGGCCTAACTTGTATTAGAACCCAGGTCCTCTTACTCCCAGGCCCATGCTCTTAATAATAATAATAATAATAATAATAATGGTCTTTTTAAGCGCTTACTATGTGCCAAACACTGTTCTAAGTGCTGGGGGAGTTACCAGATAATCAGGTTGTCCCACATGGGGCTCACATTCTTAATCCCTTTTTACAAATGAGGGAAATGAGGGCCAGAGAAGTGAAATGACTTGTCCAAGGTCACCCAGCAGACAAGTGGCAGAGTCGGGATTAGAACCCACATCCTCTGACTCCCAAGCCCATGCTCTTTCCACTAAGCCACGCTGCATCTGTACTGAGCGTTTAGCATGATAGAGCATGTGCCTGGGAGTAAGAAGGTCTTTTTTTTCTAATACCAGATTTGTGACCTTGAGCAAGTCACTTCACTTCTGTGGGCCTCAGTTACCTCATCTGGAAAATGGGGATTGAGACCGCGAGCCCCATGTGAGACAGGAACTGTGTCCAACCCGACTTGCTTGTATCCACCCCAGCGCTTAGTGCAGTGCCTGGCACATAGTATGCGTTTAACAACTACTATAACTATTATCATTTTTACTATACACTTAGTAATGTCTTACCAAATATCATTATAATAATGAAAATAATAATTTATTTTATTTAATTTAGACTAACAAATAATAGTCTTTTAGACTGTGAGCCCACTGTTGGGTAGGGACTGTCTCTATATGTTGCCAACTTGTACTTCCCAAGGGCTTAGTACAGTGCTCTGCACACAGTAAGCGCTCAATAAATACGATTGATGATGATGAAAATAATAATAATAATAACTGTTATTTCCCTCTCAGGGGCACACCTGTAGAGTTTCCAGTCAGTCCTCTACCGGTCTTGACTATGGGATGGAGAAAGAAGCCAAGGCCCACCCATTCCAGTACTAGGTTGGCCAGTGGCTAGCAAGTGTCAGGCCATCTGCTACACGTCAAAACTCCCCCGTGCCGGGCAGCAGTGACATGGGAGAGAGTCCAGGGCGAAGACTCAAGTTTACTGTGCAGGAGGTGGCAATGGTAAACCACTTCCATATTTTTCCCAGGAAAACTCCATGGATCCATTACCAGATTGCAGATGGAGGTGGGGTTTTCAAGGAGAGATGCATCCGTGGAGTCGCTATGGGTCGGAGGCGACTCGACAGTATAGGACAAGAGAATCGCTATTATAATAATAATAATGGCATTTATTAAGCGCTTACTATGTGCAAAGCACTGTTCTAAGCGCTGGGGAGGTTGCAAGGTGATCAGGTTGTCCCACAGGGGGCTCACAGTCTTAATCCCCATTTTACAGACGAGGTAACTGAGGCACAGAGAAGTGAAGTGACTTGCCCAAAGTCACACAGCTGACAATTGGCAGAGCCGGGATTTGAACCTGCGACCTCTGACTCCAAAGCCCGGGCTCTTCCCACTGAGCCACGCCGCTTCTCAAAAACACTGTTCTAAGCTCTGGGGAGGATACAAGGTAATCAGGTGGTCCAACATGGGGCTCACAGTCTTAATCCCCATTTTACAGATGAGGTAACTGAGGCACAGAGAAGTTAGGTGACTTGCCCGAGGTCACCCAGCTGAAATTGGCAGAGCTGGGATTTGAACCCATGACCTCTGACTCCCAAACCCGTGCTCTTTCCATTGAGCCACGAACCTATCCACCTAACCTAACCTATCCATAATAGCTATTATTATGTAGTTCCCATTAGGTAGTTCCGGGTGGGAAATTGATAATGACAACTGGGATATTTGCTAAGTGCTTATGATGGGCCAGGCACTGTTGTAAGCACTGGGGTCGATACAAGGTAATCAGGTTGGACGCAGTCCCTGTCCCCCAGGGGCTCACGGTCTTCATCTCCATTTTACAGATGAGGGAATGGAGGCCCAGAGAAGTGAAGATTTGCCCAAGGTCACACAGCAGACTAGTGTCTGCTAGTGAGAAGCAGCGTGGCTCAGTGGAAAGAGCCCGGGCTTTGGAGTCAGAGGTCGTGGGTTCAAAATCCGGGCTCGGCCACTCGTCAGCTGTGTGACTTTGGGCAAGTCACTTCAGTTGTCTGGGCCCCAGTTACCTCATCTGTAAAATGGGGATGAAGACTGTGAGCCCCCCGTGGGACAACCTGATCACTGTGTAACCTCCCCAGTGCTTAGAACAGTGCTTTGCACATAGTAAGTGCTTAACAAATATCATTATTATTATTAGCCCACTGTTGGGTAGGGACTGTCTCTATATGTTGCCAACTTGTACTTCCCAAGCGCTTAGTACAGTGCTCTACACCCAGTAAGCGCTCAATAAATACAGCAGAGGAGAGAAGAAAACAGTTGCATGCACTAGACTAGACTCCCATTGCGTTGCAAAGAACATTGTTAGCAGTTTCTATTTTTCTACTATCATTTCACGTGGAAGTCAACATTGGAAATTTCAGCACTTCGTGCCACAACATTTACAATTCAAGGGAGTTTACAGAATGGAGAAAACACCTATTTCAGCGCAATCCCTCTTATTTGGCGGGCTAGGATAAGAATCTGTGCTGAAAGCTGCAAGCAAGATTGAAGAAAAATGGTGCATGCAGAAGATGTTTAGTCTACATCTGAAGGGATGCAACTCAGTAGCTGAAATTGAATTCAGGAACTCATTCACCCCTCACATCCAAGCCGTGACCAAAACCTGCCGGTCTCAGCTCCACAACATTGCCAAGATCCACCCTTTCCTCTCCATCCCAACCGTTACCCTGCTCATTCGAGCTCTCATCCTATCCCGTCTGGACTACTGCATCAGCCTTCTCTCTGATCTCCCATCCTCGTGTCTCTCTCCACTTCAATCCATACTTCATGCTGCTGCCCGGATTATCTTTGTCCAGAAACGCTCTGGGCATATCACTCTCCTCCTCAAAAATCTCCAGTGGCTACCGATCAATCTGCGCATCAGGCAGAAACTCCTCACCCTGGGCTTCATGGCTGTCCATCACCTCGCCCCCTCCTACCTCACCTCCCTTCTCTCCTTCTCCAGCCCAGCCCGCACCCTCCGCTCCTCCGCCGCTGATCTCCTCACCGTACCTCGCTCTCACCTGTCCCGCCATCGACCCCCGTCCCACCTCATCCCCCGGGCCTGGAATGCCCTCCCTCTGCCCCTCCGCCAAGCTAGCTCTCTTCCTCCCTTCAAGGCCCTGCTGAGAGCTCACCTCCTCCAGGAGGCCTTCCCAGACTGAGCCCCTTCCTTCCTCTCCCCCTCATCCCCCTCTCCATCCCCCCATCTTACCTCCTTCCCTTCCCCACAGCACCTGTATATATGTATATATGTTTGTACATATTTATTTCTCTACTTATTTATTTATTTTATTTGTACATATCTATTCTATTTATTTTATTTTGTTAGTATGTTTGGTTTTGTTCTCTGTCTCCCCCTTTTAGACTGTGAGCCCACTGTTGGGTAGGGACTGTCTCTATATGTTGCCAATTTGTACTTCCCAAGCACTTAGTACAGTGCTCTGCACATAGTAAGCACTCAATAAATATGATTGATGATGATGATGATGATGATGATGATGATGATGATGATTATTATTATTGGTGGCAGAGCCAAAATTAGAACCCAGGTCCTATCTGACTCCCAGAGCCATGCTCTATCCACTTGGCCAGGCTGCTTCTAAGAGGCCATGCTTCTTCTTGTTATAGTTCTCCCTGGACAAAGGCAGCCCAGGGCATGATCAACTTACATCTACCACAGCGCTTAGAATAGTGCTCGACCCATAGTAAGTGCTTAACAAATACCACGCTTACCATGATGAAGAGGCCACTCTGTCACCGCTCAGTATGAACGAACCAGCGACCCTCTCTGATCTTAGAGAGACATCATATCTTCATGGAAAGAGCTCAGGTTTGGGAGTTAGAGGTCGTGGGTTCTAATCCCAGCTCCGCTACTTATCAGCTGCGTGACTTTGGGCAAGTCTCTTCTCTGTGCCTCAGTTACTTCATCTGTAAAATGGGGATTAAGACTGTGAGTCCCACCTGGGACAACCTGATAAGGTTGTATCTATCCCAGCAATTAGAACAGTGCTTGGTACATAGTAAGTGCAAGAACAGTGCTTTGCGCATAGTAAGTGCTAAATAAATGTCATTATTATTATTAATAATAATAATAATAATAACAAATACCATTATTGTTGTTATTATTATTATTATTACTTAGTATGTGTCAGGCATGTCTAGACTGTGAACCCATTGTTGGGTAGGGACAGTCTCCATATGTTGCCAACTTGTACTTCCCAAGCGCTTAGTACAGTGCTCTGCACACAGTAAGCACTCAATAAATATGATTGATGATGATGATGATGACTTGTACTTCCCAAGCGCTTAGTACAGTGTTCTGCACACAGTAAGCGCTCAATAAATACAATTGAATGAATGAATGAATGTGCCTCTCTGGACCTCAGTTCCCTCATTTGTAAAATAGGGATTATGACTGCGAGCCCCATGTGGGACCACCTGATTACCTTGTATCTACCCCAGTGCTTAGAACAGTGCTTGGCACATAGTAAGCGCTCAACAAATGTCATCATTTTTTATTTTTTATTTTAAAGTAATCTCTTCTCTCAACCTTGGGACACCCATCTGAGCAATAGTTCAAGTTACCCTCTACCTCCGAAGGTGTTAGAACGCAAATTGCCAAATAAATCAGAACCCGATGCCCCAAGGAGAGGAGGAAAGGAAATGATTCATTCAGGCTGGGTACCAATCTCTTAGAATGAATGAGAAACTGGAGATGACCCCCATTGTGTCTTGATGGGATACATCAAGGGGCATTCTATAAAGGCAACCACTGGGCACTGCTGCCTTGCGGCGATGGAAGCGAAATTGCTGACTCTACAGCGATGAAAGAGATGAATTATATAGGGGAAAAACATAAGGATATTTTAAGTGCTAAAGCTGGCCAAGACTGCTTGAGAACTGCAGGAAAAGGAGAAAGCCACAGGTGCGAGACATCCCAGGTAGAATTTCTTATCCATCTAGGGATTTAATAATAATGATAATTCATTCATTCATTCATTCATGTTTATTGAGCACTTACTGTGTGCAGAGCACTGTACTAAACGTTTGGAAAGTACAATTAGGAAATAGAGACAATCCCTACCAAACAACGGGCTCACAGTCTAGAAGAAGGGAGACAGACAATCAATCAATCAATCAATCAATCTTATTTATTGAATGCTTACTTTGTGCAGAGCACTGTACTAAGCGCTTGGGAAGTACAAGTTGGCAACATATAGAGACAGTCCCTACCCAACAGTGGGCTCACAGTCTAAAAGACAAGAAAACAAAGCAAAACAAGTAGGCATCAATAGCACAATAATAATAACTATGGTATTTGTTATAAGCACTTATTGTGTGCCAGGCACTGTTCTAAGCGCTGGGGTAGGAACAGGAAAATAGGGTCAGACACAGTCCCTGTCTCACGTGGAGCTCACGGTCTCAATCCCCATTTTCCAGATGAGACCCAGAGAAGTGAAGTGACTTGTCCAAGGTCACACAGCAGAGGAATGGCAGAGCTGGGATTAGAGCCCGTGACCTTCTGACTCCCAGTTTTGGGCTCTATCGACTACATCATACTGTGCCCCATTTCACTGCTTCATGATCATAAGCACTGGTTCTGAAATAACAATAATAATCATGATGGTATTTGTTAAGTGCTTACTATGTGCCAAGCATTCTTCTAAACACTGAAGTTACGCCTACCTGATGGAGGCATATGACTGTTGGGTGTTTGGAAAAGATTGATTCCTACACAGAAAAGGAAATGGCTCAAGGAGTCTTGATAAAGAATAGAAACATTTGGAAGTCATACTGGTTACCTAATCCAAGACAGGATAAAACTCTTGCGTCACAAAATGGTGGGAGGGAAAACCCATTCTCCCTTCATCAGAAAGAGATGTTTCTCAAAATGTTTCTTACACAAAGTACCATAAGGATAACATCCTTGTAGATTATGCTTCCTGTGGGCAGAGAACATGTCTACATCTCTTTTACTGTACTCTTTCAAGTGCTTTAGTATAGTGCTTTGCACGCCGTAAGTTCTCAATTGACCGATTACAGACCCCCAAAATCAGCATTAATTGGAAATTGCATTAGACTGGATGCCTCTTGAACACAGAGTTCACTTCTTCTACCTCTCTAATGTACACTCCCACCAGCTCGATACAGAGCTCTGAAGCCGAGAAGCACTCCATCAATACAAATAATTGACTGATATAAACTAAGAGATCAAGGCTATTTCTCCTTTAAGACATGAACGGGAAACTTCTTTTGTGGCTTTAATCGAGGAATAGGATGAGCATAATGAGTCTCATACTGCAGGACTATTTCAAGACGTTGCCCAGGACACACATATTTCATTAGATTAATAGCCCTCCCCTAGTCCTGCTGAGAGAAAACATATAAAATTAGGGAACACCTTTAAACAGAGAAAACACTGTATTTGAAGGTGAAGAGCAATTATGTAATTGCAGTTCTCCAGAAATTCAAATTCCAAGTGGCACAAAGCAAATGAACCCTTCACACACCCAATTCACGTCTTGCACAGGTTAATCGTAATTTCCTCTTCGATCTGCTTGCCCGCCGGGTCCAATTAATTCACTCAATCGTATTTACTGAGCACCTAATGTGTGCAGAGCACTGTACTAAGTGCTTGGGCGAGTACAATAGAACAACAAAAAGATGCACTCCTGTCCACAACGAGCTCACAGTTTGATGATCTGGCCATGTACTGAGAAAATTACCACCATTAGGCATGATCTCCCTAAAATCTTCCAATTAATCAATCAATTGTATTGAGTGCTTACTGTGTGCAGAGCACTGTACTAAGCGCTTTGAGAGTACAATACAACAGAGGTAGACACTGCCCCTGCCCACAGTGAGCTTTCAGACTAGAGCAGGAGACAGACATTGATATAAATATAACGATAATAATAATAATAATGGCATTTATTAAGCACTTACTATGTGCAAAGCATTGTTCTAAGCACTGGAGAGGTTACAAGGTGATCATGTTGTCTCATGGGGGGCTCACAGTCTTAATCCCCATTTTACAGATGAGGTAATTGAGGCACAGAGAAGTGAAGTGACTTGCCCAACGTTTTCAGCACTGTTTTAAGCTAAGTGACTTGCCCAACATCGCACAGCTGACAACTGGCAGAGCCGGGATTTGAACCCATGACCTCTGACTCCAAAGCCCGTGCTCTTTCCACTGAGCCACACTGCTTCTCTAAAATGTAATTTATAATATAGAATTTAAAGATAGGGATATAAGTGCTGTGGGATTAAGGGTGGGAGGAATATCAAATGCCCAGAGGTCACAAATTCAAGTGCACAGAGGATGCAGAAGGGAGAGCAAACTGGGGAAAAGAAGACTTCATGGGGGAAGGCCCCTTGTGGGTGATGTGACCTTAATAAGGCTTTAAAGGTGGGGAGAGCAGTGGTCTGGCAGACATGGAGGGGGAGGGTACGGGGAGGACATGGGAAAGTTGTCGGCAGTGAGATTGGCAAAATCGGGGCAAATGAGTAAGTTGGTAGTAGAGGAGCAAAATGTGCCGGCTAGATTGTATAAAGAGCTGAGTGAGGTGAGGTAGGAGGGACTGAGCAAACTGAGTAATAATAATAATAATTACGGCATTTGGTAATCACTTACTTTGTGCCAAGCACTGTACTAAGCACTGGGATAGATACAGGGTAATCAGGTTGTCCCACGTGGGGCTCACAGTCTTCATCCCCATTTTAAAGATGAGGGAACTCAGGTACAGACCAGTTAAGTGACTTGCTCAAGGTCACACAGCAGATAAGTGGTGGAGCCAGAATTAGAACCTTGTCCTCTGTCTCCCAAGCCTATGCTCTTTCCACTAAGCCATGCTGGGGCTCTGAAATAATTATAATCATAATCATAATCATAATGGTATTTGTTAAGCGCTTACTATGTGCCAAGCACTGAAATCAATTAATGGTCAATCAGTGGTATTTATTGAACACTTACTGTGTGTATAGCACTGTACTAAGCACTTGGGAAGTACAAGTTGGCAACATATAGAGACGGTCCCTACCCAAAAACGGGCTTACAGTCTAGAGATCCTTTTCCTGCCTTCAGTAAGTACTCAATAAGTACGATTAACCGAACAAATGATGCGGAGGTGGATGGGCAGCTATTGGAGGTTCTTGAGGAGTGGGGGGACATGGATTGAAATTTTTTTAGAAAAATAATCCAGGCAGTGGAGTGAAATATGGAAGAATAAATAAATAAAGAATAAATAAAGAATTGTCAGTTCTTGGTCCCCTTCTGTTATCTACCTACACCCACTCCCTTGGTGAACTCATTTGCTCCCACCACTTCAACTATCATCTCTAGACTGATGACACCCAAATCTACATCTCTGCCCCTGCTCTCTCTCCTTCCCTACAGGTTTGTGTCTCCTCCTGCCTGCAAGACATCTCCATCTGGATGTCTGCCTGCCATCTAAAACTCAATATGTCCAAGACTGAGCTCCTTATCTTCCCTCCGAAACACTGCCCTCTCCCTGACTTTCCCACCACTGTAGACAGCACTACCATCCTTCTTGTGTCACAAGTCCACAACCTTGGTGTCACCCTCGACTCCGCTCTCTCATTCACCCCTCACATCCAATCCATCACCAAAAACTGCCGGTCTCACCTCCGACATTGCCAAGATCCGCCCTTTCCTCTCTATCCAAACCGCTACCCTGCTGGTTCAATCCCTCATCCTATCCCGACTGGATTACTGCATCAGCCTCCTCTCTGATCTCCCATCCTCCTGTCTCTCCCCACTTCAGTCTATACTTCACGCCGCTGCCCGGATTATCTTTGTGCAGAAACACTCTGGGCATGTTACTCCCCTCCTCAAAAATCTCCAGTGGCTACCAGTCAAGTTACACATCAGGCAAAAACTCTTCATTCTCAACTTCAAGGCTCTCCATCACCTCACCCCTTCCTACCTCACCTCCCTTCTCTCCTACCTCACCTCCCTTCTGTCCTTCCCCAGCCCAGCCCGCACTCTCCACTCCCTCTGACGCTAACCTCCTCGTTGTGCCTCGTTCTCGCCTGTCCCACCGTCGACCCCCGGCCCACGTCATCCCCCTGGTCTGGAATGCCCTCCCTTAGCACATCCGCCAAGCTAGCTCTCTTCCTCCCTTCAAAGCCCTACTGAGAGCTCACCTCCTCCAGGAGGCCTTCCCGGAGTGAGCCCCCTCCTTCCTCTCCCCCTCCCCATCCCCCCGCCCTACCTCCTTCCCCTCCCCACAGCACCTGTATATATGTTGGTACAGATTTATTACTCTATTTATTTTACTTGTACATATTTACTATTCTATTTATTTTATTTTGTTAATATGTTTTGTTTTGTTGTCTGTCTCCCCCTTCTAGACTGTGAGCCCGTTGTTGGGTAGGGACCGTCTATATGTTGCCAATTTGTACTTCCCAAGTGCTTAGTACAGTGATCTGCATGCAGTAAGTGCTCAATAAATATGACTGAAGGAATGAATGAAATATATAAATAAATAATAATGATGGCATTTGTTAAGCACTATGTGCTGAGCACTGTTCTAAAGGCTGTGGTAGACACCAGGTAATCAGGTTGTCCCATGTGGGGCTCACAGTCTTAATCCCCATTTTACAGATGAGGTAACTTAAGGCACAGAGAAGTTAAGTGACTTGCCCAAAGTCACAGATGACAAGTGGCGGAGTCAGGATTAGAACCCATGACCTCTGACTTCTGACTCTGACCTCTGACTCCCAAGCCCAGAATGGAGTGGGGAAAGACAGGGGGCTTGGAGGTCAGCAAGGAGGTTGATACAGTAATCTGAGCTGGAGAGGATGAGTGATTGGATTAACAAGGTAGCAGTTTGGATGGAGAGGGAAGGGCGGATTTTAGCCATGATGTGAAGGTAGACCCAATCCCTTTCTCCTCCTGCCCCTTCTTGATTTCTCTAGACTCTAAGCTCATTATGGGTAGGGAAAATGCCTCCTTATTGTTATATCATACTTTCCCAAATGCTTAGTACAGTGCTCTGCACACAGGAGGCTCTCAATCAATGATTGAATGAATGAATGAATGAACTGTCTCATTTTCCCCAGTAGTATTTCAGTCGACCCATCAGTCATATTTACTGAGTGTTAGTACATACAGAGCACTGTGTTAAGGGCTTAGGGGAGTACAATGTAAGAATATTACAGACACATTCCCCGCCCACATTGAGCTTTCAGTCTAGATGGGTCCGAGACATAAAAAGAAATTACAGATGGGGGAAATGGCAGAGATTAAGGATAAACCCATAACTGCTGCGAGGCTGAGAGTGGGGTGAATAGCAAGTGCTTAAGGGATACAGCTCGAAGGGCATAAGTGAAGCAGAAGGGAGAGGGAGTAGGAAAGATGAGGGTTCAGTCAGGGAAGACCTCTTAGAGAAGATGTGATTTTTAGTAGGGCTTTGAAGATGGTCTCTCATCAATCAATCAATCAATCAATCGTATTTATTGAGCGCTTACTATGTGCAGAGCACTGTACTAAGCGCTTGGGAAGTACAAATTGGCATCACATAGAGACAGTCCCTACCCAACAGTGGGCTCACAGTCTAAAAGGGGGAGACAGAGAACAGAACCAAACATACCAACAAAATAAAATAAGTAGGATAGAAATGTACAAGTAAAATAAATAAATAGAGTAATAAATATGTACAACCATATATACATATATACAGGTGCTGTGGGGAAGGGAAGGAGGTAAGATGGGGGGATGGAGAGGGGGACGAGGGGGAGACACGGCATCTGACACGGCATGGCGTATTGTGATAGAGCATGGGCCTGGGAGTTGGAAGGTCATGGGTTCTAATTCCAGCTCAGCCACATGTCTGCTGTGTGACCTTGGGTAAATCATTTCACTTCTCTGGCCCTCAGTTACCTCATCTGTTCAATGGGGATTGAGGTTGTGAGCCCCACTTGGGACAGGGACTGTGTCCAACACGATTTGCTTGTATCCACCCTGACATTAAGTATAGTGCCTGACACATAGTAAGAACTTAAATACCATTATTATTGTTGTCATTATTATTGCTGTTGTTATTATTATTAATATTATTATTATTACAACGATTTGTCAGACACCAAATTCACAGCGAGGTTGAGTTGTGGCAACACCACAGATAGGCCTTTCTCTATAATAGAATGGCTATATTTCTATTTTCCTCTTTCCCTCGGGGAATCTCCCTCTCAACATAACTTTTAAATAGAAACGACCAGCTTTTCACCACAGCCTGATTATCAATTTGCACCTCTGGCAAAGGAAAGCATAGATAGCTATTGTTTTGTTAATTGTCAATTTGCATCTTGAAAGGTGTTTCCTTTTTTTTCTCTCTTGCAGGTTAAGACTAATTCTCTATGTTAATAAATATTATAAACACTTCCCTCGGAGATGCAGTTTGTTAAAAAAATACGTGATTATTGTTCCTCTCCATTTCCTCTTGTTTAATTATAGATCAGAGTTTGAAGTCATTTTGTCCAGAGCACCGTTATTGAGCTCTCTCATTAAAACCGGCACTTCAGGTGGGATTTCTGCTTCCCAAACAAATGTTGAAACAAAATCCAAAGAAAGTACTTGCCATTTGGTAACTGTAATTGCTTTTAGTGTCAGCCTTCCCTGCTCCTCTCAGGGTTGCACTTGGAGAGTTTCCAGTTCTCTCCCAGTCTCGGCTATGGGAGGGAGAGTCAAGCAGAGGCCTACCCGTTCCATTTCTAGCTTGGCCAGTGGCTAAAGAGGGGTAGGCCATCTGCAACAAGTAAAAACTCACCCATGCTGGGCAGCAGCATCACGACAGAGAGTTGAGGGTGGAGACTCGAGTTTACTGCATGGAAGGGGGCAATGGTAAACCACTTCTGGATTATTACCACGGATCCTGGTAGTAGAGCTACCACTACCAGAGCAATTGCAGATGGAGAGCGGGACATTCTGGGAGTGACGTGTCCATGGTGTCGCCATGAGCCAGAAACGATTCGACGGCTTAAGACAAGGCAAGACTTCCCCGCTAGATTGTACACTCCTTGAGGGGAGGGATGATGTGGCCTCCCAGAAGCTTAGTGCAGTGCTCTGCAGATAGTTGACGCTCAATGAATGCAACTGACTGGCGACTGCAAGAAACCTGGACACCTAATAGAGTTCCAGTTCCAGAGAAACTGTCAGATCCTACTTAGGTCAGCTACACACACCTAGAGATAATAACAATAATAATCTTGGTATTTGTTAAGTGCTTACTACGTGCAAAGCACTGTTCTAAGCGCTGGGGAGGATACGAAGTGATCAGGTTGTCCCATGTGGGGCTCACAATCTTAATCCCCATTTTACAGATGAGGGAACTGAGGCACAGAGAAGTTAAGTGGCTTGCCCAAAGTCACACAGCTGGCAAGCGGCGGAGCTGCGATTTGAACCCATGACCTCTGACTCCCAAGCCTGTGCTCTTTCCACTGAGATGAATTGCATTGTCTGTAGTAAAGGGAGAGAGGGAGAGAGAGAGACAGAGGGAGAGAGAGAGAGGCCATTCCCCTGGCCTGAAATGCCCTCCTTTCACACATCCGCCAAGCTAGCTCTTTTCCTCCCTTCAAAACCCTACTGAGAACTCAACTCCTCCAGGTGGCCTTCCCAGACTGAGCCCTCTTTTTCCTCTCCTCCTCCCCATCCCTCCCGCCCTACCTCCTTCCCCTCCCCACAGCACTTGTATATATTTGTACAGATGTATTACTCTGTTTTACTTGTACATATTTACTATTCTATTTATTTTGTCAATGATGTGCATATAGCTATAATTCTATTTTTATGATGATTTTGACACCTGTCGACATGTTGCCTTTTCTTGTCTGTCTCCCCCTTCTAGACTGTGAGCCCGTTGTTGGATAAGGACCATCTCTAAATGTTGCCGACTTGTACTTCCCAAGAACTTAGTACAGTGCTCTGCACACAGTGAGCGCTCAATAAATACAACTGAATGAATGAATGAGAGAAAGAGAGAGAGAGAGAGAGAGAGAGAGAGAGAGAGGTCTGTGTTATTTCTCTGGATATAACACCTTAACCTCCACATTTTCCTCTGCTTCAATCTCTGCCCAAAGTATCCCCATTCTCACATATTGAAGTGGTAAGTACTGGGATAGATACAAGATAATCAGTATGGACAGTGAACCCCAAATGGGACCCATAGTCTAAGAAGGATGGAGAAGGGAAATTGAAAAGGAAATTACTGCCTCTATAACAATAATAATAACAATGATGATGGTATTTGTTAAGTGCTTACTATGTGCCAAGCACTGTTTTAAGTGCTGGAGTAGATACAAGGTAACCAAGTTGTCCCATGCGGGACAGACAACAAAACACAACATGTCGACCGGTGTCAAAATCATCAGAACAAATAGAATTATAGCTATATGCACATCATTGACAAAATAAACAGAATAGTAAATATGTACAAGTAAAATAAATAGAGTAACAAATCTGTACAAATATATACAGTGCTATGGGGAGGGGAAGGAGGTAGGGCAGGAGGGATGGGGAGGAGGCACAGATGAGGGAACTGAGGCACAGAAAAGTGAAGTGAGTTGCCCAAGGCCACAAAGCAGACAAGTGGCGGAGCCGGAATTGGAACCCATATCCTCTGACTCCCAAGCCCGGGCTGCTTCTCTAGACTGTAAGCGCCTCGTAGGCAGGGAACCTGTCTACTAACTCAATTGCATTGTACTCTCCCAAATGCTTAATCGAGTGCTCTTCACACAGCGCTCACTACATAGAAGTCAATCAACCAATCAATTGTATTTATTGAGTGCTTACTGTGTGCAGAGCTCTATACTTAGCACTTGAGAATACAATTCGAGTGGGTAGACATGTTCCCTGCCCACAGTGAGCTTACAGTCTAGAGCGGGGGATTCTCACTGACTGATTGAGTAATGCTGGAGAAGTAGCATAGCTTGGCAGCTAGAGCATGGGCCTGGAGTCAGAAAGGTCATGGGTTCTAATCCTCACTCTGCCACTTGTCTGCTGTGTGACCTTGGGCAAGCCACTTAACTTCTCTGTGCCTCAGTTCCCTCATCTGTAAAATGGAGATTAAGAGTGTGAGCCCCGTGTGGGACAGGGACTGGGTCCAACCTGATTATCTTGGATCTACCCAGGTGCGATGAACAGTGCCTGGCACAGTGGAAGTGCTTAACGAATACCATAATAATAATAATAATTAATTAATGACCACTTTACCATTGAAAAATGAGGCACAGAGAAGTGGCGGTCACATAGCATGCAGAGCGCGATTAGAACCTGGGTCAGGTTATTATCATTATTATTATTATTATTATTATTATTATTATTATTATTATTACAATGATTTTTCAGACACAAAATTCAGACCCTGGTTGAGATTGATCTGTAGAAGAAGCATTGCTTTGTCGACAGAGCCTGAGCCTGGGAGTACGTAGCACCTGGGTTCTAATCCCTGCTCTTCCACATGTCTGTTGTGTGACCTTGGGCAAGTCATTTCGTTTCTTTGGGCCTCAGTTACCTCATCTGTAAAATAGGGATTTAGAGTGTGTACCCACGTGGGACGGGGACCATGTCCAACTTGATTAACTTGTAACTACCCCAGCGCTTAGAACAGTGCTTGGCATATAGTAAGCACTTAACTGGTAATTACTTTTATTATCGATGTGCCTATCACTTGCCATTTGGAACAGGGCTGATTTCCCCATTCAGAGCATCACTGACAGGTTACCAAATGCCAGAATCAGAAACAACCCTAAGAATTGTAAGCATCCAAGGCCACTGCAAAAGGAGAGATGATTTTCCCCACACACAGTCTAGAGGGGATTGTCAATTGTATATTGATCTTTTGAGCCACATTTGGGCCTGAATAAAATCTCACCGTCGGCAGCGTCGGATAGATGGGTTGTTAACATTATCATCCTTCAGAGTTTGGGGAAATGCATATATCCAGGTTTAGTGCCCAAGATACATCTGTGGTATGATGCTCAGAATAAAATTTCTTCCTGTACAAGTTCTACTTTCAATATAGAACCACACAATGCAGTTCGACAAAGGATTATTGTCTAACGGTACTGCAAAATAAGCACACCTTCTTTAGAGCATTGATGATTTAAACCACTGTGGCCTAAAATAATATTCTGCCAGAAAAAAATCCATTTTTTCTGTGCTAGCACAAAAAAAACTACATTTACTCAACACAAGCTAACGACTCAGTATAATTTTGCCCTCTTCCAAATAAATAGTGGAGAGTTAACTGAAATGAGAAGCAGCGTGGCTTAATGGAAAGAACACAAGCTTGGGAGTTAGAGGACATAGATTCTAGTCCTGAATCTGCCACTTCTAGTCGTGGCTCCACCAGTTTCCTGCTGTGGGACCTCAGGCAAGCCACTTAACTTCTCTGTACCTCAGTTACCCCATCTGGAAAATGGGGATTAAGACTTTTAGCCCCCTGTGGGACAACCTGATTACCTTGTATCTACCCCGGCGCTTAGAACAGTGCTTGACACATAGTAAGCGCTTAAAAAATACCATACTTATTATTAATTATTATTATTATACGATGCCCATTTCTGAGTCATTCAATCAATCGAGCAATGGCAGTTAGCACAGGAGAGATGAGTCTAGATGATCTCTGCTTTCAAGGAGCTAACAATTTAGTCACGGAGAAATGTTACAAGGACCACAGTTATGAGAAGGTATGCGTGATACATAAACTATGTACAGAGGTAGAGAACATGTCTACCGATTCTGCCATATTATGCACTACCAAGTATTTAGAACAGAGTTCTGCACACAGAAAGCACTCGATAAATAATAAAGATAATTGTGGTATTTGTCATAAGCACTTACAATGTGCCAGGCACTGTACTAAGCCCTGGAGTGGATACAAGGAAATTGGACTGGACACGGTCTCTGTCCCATAAGGGGCTCACAGTCTTAACCCCCATTTTACAGATGAGGTAACTGAGGGCTAGAGAAGGAAAGTGATTTGCCCAAGGTCACACAGCAGACAAGTGGCAGAGCTGGGATTAGAATCCAGATCCTTCTGACTCTCAGGCCTTGGCTCTACCCAATAGGCCACACTGCTTCCCCTGGTTGAGGAAGGTAAGATACTCAAGTAGTTAGTTTTGGAAGTAACATTTGGGAGGCATGAAATGAGAAGATTAGAGATCAGTGGGAGATTAGACAATTGTTGGAACCAGATGATGAACTCCTGATTGATGAAGAAATTGTAGTCAGATGAGTGATAGGAGAGGAACGATATCTGAGTGATTGATTGACAGGTTGGGTGGTGGATTTGACTCAGAACTGACAAATTGAACATGAAATGCAGCAAGATACACACCCTGGAAAATGAGACTTAATAATAATAATAATAATAATGGCATTTGTTTCCTCATACATATCCAAGTGGTTCTTTTCCTCTTCACCACACTGAGTTTGTTTCTTTATCTTTCAATCCAAATGTAATCTACTGCCCCAGGCCACTTTCAAGATTACCCCTAAAAGAACAGAGTTATTCTCTCGGGTCCACCCTATTTCCAACTCTTCACATTTCTACATGCTGAAGAAGATCAGAACCTCGTCACTAAGAGAAATTGACATCAACAAACAGGAGGAACAAATACATTTTCCTCTCCTCACACAAAAGCTTAAAGAGAAACGCAGCCATAAAGATTTTAAATGCCATCCACAGTCTTAATCTCCATTTTCCAGTTGAGGTAACTGAAGCCCAGAGAAGTGAAGTGACTTGCCCAAGGTCACACAGCAGACGAGTGGCAGAGTCAGGATTAAAACCCATGACCTCTGACTCCCAAGTCCGGGCTCTTTCCACTGAGCCATGCTGCTTCTCTAGATTTCTTTGGAGCATAAGATCTCCTAAGCAGCAAAACGCAGCATCCATTTATATTCCTAAAACTGTAATCTAAATTGAGTCAGTCAATCGTATTTATTGATTGCTTAATGTGTGCAGAGCACTGTACTAAGCTCTTGGGGGAGTAAAAAAGAACAATATAACGGATACATTCCCTGCCACAATGAGCTTACAATCAAGAAGTGGAGAAAGACATTAATAGAAGAAAATGAATTTCAGCTATTTACCTAACTGCTGTGGGGCTGGGCAAATCTGGGCACTTGTCTGCTGTGTGACGTTGGGCAAATCACTTCACCTCTCTGTGCCTCAGTTACCTCAACTGGAAAATGGGGATTGAGACTGTGAGCCCCATGTGAGACAGGGATTGTGTCCCACCTGATTTGCTTGTATCCACCCAGCGCTTAGTACAGTGACTGGGACTTAGTAAGTGCTTAACAAACACCATAATAACAATAATAATTATTATTATTTCCCCAGCACTTTAATCAGTGCTTGGCACATAGTAATACAAATACCACGATTGTCATCCTTATCATGCCACTGAAGATGGAGAGGTGTGGTCTGTATGATTTGGTATAGTACAGTGCTTTGCACAAAGAAAGTGCTCAATAAATACTTGGTATGAGCAGTGTGGTCTGTATGCTGTGAAGGGGAAGGTGTTCTAAACTGAGCAAGAGAGGAATACAAACAAGAAATTAGCATAAGGAGAGATAAGAATGGGGCATAGTGAATAACCATACATCCTATGGTTCTCCCCAAAAATGATTCAACTAACATGATTTAGACCAAATGGATGGTTTTAGTTGAGTTACAAGATACAAGTTGAGACCATGTATGTCCAGTTATTGATTATAACATACCAGAGTGGAGCTGTGAGGGTGCCTGGAAGCCCTTTGAAGGAGTCAATGCATCCTGAGTATTTATTTCTAGCCTGCAAGCATGTTGTGGGTAACGATAGTGTATAACAACTCGTATTGTGCGAAGCAGCATGGCTCAGTGGAAAGAGCACGGGCTTTGGAGTCAGAGGACATGGGTTCACATCCCGGCTCTGCCAATTGTCAGCTGTGCGACTTTGGGCAAGTCACTTAACTTCTCTGAGCCTCAGTTATCTCATCTAGAAAATGGGGATTAAGACTGTGAGCCCCCTGTGGGGCAACCTAATCACCTTGTAACCTCCCCAGCACTTAGAACGTGCTTTGCACATAGTAAGTGCTTAATAAATGCCATTATTATTATTATTAATAATAATAATAATAATCCTGTCTGCTGTGTGACTTGGACAAAGTCACTTCACTTCTCTGTGCTTCAGTTACCTCATCTGTAAAATAGAGATTAAATCCTACTCCCTCCTCCAAAGACTGTGAACCCCATGTGGTACAGGGACTGTATCTGCACTGATTATCTTGTATCTACCCCCAGTACTTGGCACATAGCAAGCACTTAAAGTACAGTGCTCTGCACACAGTAAGCACTCAATAAATACGACTGAATGAAATATCACAAGTCTCATTATTATTAACAGGGTGTTTTCCTCCATGGTCTTTGCTGAATCAAGACTAATCTCCAAAGGAAACGGTCGTGAACTCTCAGAAAACAAAAACTCTCTTTCCTCACGTGTGTTCAGTGCTCAGGAATAGGGACACTTTTTTTTTTAGTCTTTCAGTAGGAACTCAAGGAAGTTCATTCTAATGGATCCCTTCCCAAATTAAGTCAGCAATAACTTGGATCTGAGCAGGTGATGGTGAGAGAGAAAGAGAGAGTGAGAGAGAGAGAGAGACAACATATCCATGCAATGTATTTAAATATCATACTACTGGCAATGAAAATTCATCCAGGTTTGCAATGAACTCTTCCCCTTTTCCTCATACATATCCAAGATGGTTCTTTTCCTCTTCACCACACTGTGTTTGTTTTCTTTCTCAAGCCAAACGAAATCTACTGCCCCTGCCCCACTTTCAAGATTATCCCTAAGAGAACAGAGTTATTCTCCCGGCCCACCATATTTCCAACTCTTCACATTTCTACATGCTGAAGAAGATCAGAACCTCGTCACTAAGAGAAATTGACATCAATAAACAGGAGGAACAAATACAGTTTCCTCACCTCACACAAAAAGCTTAAAGAGAAATGCAGCCACAAAGATTTTAAATGCCATCCAGTGTTTTTTTTTTTTTTAATAAAACACTCAATCGGTTACTTGCTCTTCTCCCTTCAAAGTTTCTCTCCAATTTGGAAGTCTTTGTTCAATTTGAAAAATAAAATTATATCTGGAACTAAGGATTGGAACATCCTCCATTATTACTGTCACCTGGGTACTGAGGTCAGCCATCAATTTCTCTCACTGGAACAACCATAGAGAGCAGGTTTAATAAAGTCAAGTCGAAAAATAAATCACTTCAATTACCTTCATAGTCCTTAAAGAGTTGGAAGCCATTTTATATTCACACTAGAGACTAGTTTTAGTTTTACAGCATTGACTCAACATGTTAGAACTCGCAATTAGTTAAGGCTTCTAGCCAGGCAATGAGGAAGAATCAAAATAAACTCACAAAGGAAATTCTCACACCATTTAGTAAAATTGTTAAGCTTTTTGGCTGTGAATCCGACAATAATGGGTTACACAAACTGAATAGGAAACAGCCCAAATAAGACACCACTCTCATGCAAATTAAAGTCTTCAAACCAAGGTTTAAAATGCCCCCCACCCCCCCTAAAAAAAAAAAAGATGGTCCTCCTACAGATTTTAGGAAGTTCATTTTTGCTTCCAATCAACCGGGAAATGCTGAGAGAACGATCCCATTCTAACCTGTGTTTTTCCCCATTTGGGGCTGTAAATTGGAAATATGTTTTCTAAGTAAGTTTGACTTCCATCTCTATGAAGGATAAATCCACCATTTTGGTTTTGACATCCAATATTCTCTCCTTTCCCCGCCACCCCCACCACCCCATCTCACCAGGTGCCTATTAGAAACCGCATTATTAAACAGCAGCAACAAAAACCAGACAATGAGATGAAGTCACATGATACGGTAAAATATTTGTCAAAGCCAATTCAGGACAGTGGGGCTAAAAACCCTGAAATTCTATGAACCTCAACTGGGAATGGATATCCCTTTTCAAGCACGAGGGAAATTAGATTCACTCCTTAACTTAATCACGTGCCCCTCAATTGCATATTTTTAAAACTGCACAGTAGATTAAACAATCTTTTCAATTTACAAGGGAGTCCATTTATGTTCAATAATATTACATTAAGATGCCTTATGGTACCAAATTTAGAAATGAGGGCATTTTTCTTCATATTTTTTCCAAAATAAGATCTTCATTTTTTTTTGCCTTTTGAATAATCTCAGTAATCATTTTTCTTTATGTCTGACCCAATTTTTTCTTAGGCTTGTAAAAGTCTGAAACTGTTAAGTTGGTGTTTCAGCAAGCTGACGTTTCTCACAGGACTCATACTGAATTGTCTCACATTTTCTCTCTGTGGTATACCTTTGGTAACAAGTTAAAAGTGGAAGGAAAAAAAGTAACAGCAAACACAAAACTCCTGCTAATGGAATTCTGCAATGCATTTAATGCTTGGGGCAGGGGATGGGAAGGAGATGGAACAAAGATAAGTAATTTCCTCCACCTCCATTACATTCAATCATATTTATTGAGCACTTACCGTGTGCAGAGCACTGTACTAAGCGCTTGGGAAGTACAAGTTGGCAACATATAGAGACGGTCCCTACCCAACGACGGGCTCACAGTCTAGAAGGGGGAGTTGCTGCCAACTTGTACTTCCCAAGCGCTTAGTACAGTGCTCTGCACACAGTAAGCGTTCAATAAATATGATTGATTGATTGACTGATTGACAGACAACAAAACAAAACATGTGGACAGGTGTCAAGTCGTCAGAACAAACAGAATTAAAGCTAGATGCACATCACTAACGAAATAAATAGAATAGTACATATGTACAAGATAATATGCCAATAATCCAGAAGTCACATGGTGAAGTTCCACATTATTGATCATCCATGATAATCAAACAGTCCTGATTAAGTAGCGACAGAATAGTAAACTAAGGATGAAGACAAATATAGCTGTGCCAAAAACCACAACGTATATGTTGTTGTTGTTGTATATGTTTCCTAACTCATGGAAAGTTCCAATTTTGCCTATACTGTTCCTAAAGATTCAAAGGAAGAATCTAAGTCATACCTGCTTCTTTCAAATGAAAACCAACATAAGAACAACAAATTTTGGATATTTTCCTTTCCGGGTGGGGATTCGATCAGGTTAAACAAAGAAGCTGGTAGATTTGGAGCAATATCAGCTCAACACAAACACAGTCCTCTTTCCCTTCACCAAGGTGGAGCCTAGAGTAAATCAGAATGGCTTCTTTCAGATTTAATTTATAATAAAGGGTATAGGGTCTTTTCTATTTGCAGCATATTTAGCCTCTCCTTAAAGAACTACTCTTCAAAGCAATCCCGAGAAAATTAGAGCTTAGAAAGCTGCTGACTCTCAGTAATGTAGCTAAAAGAACTCATAAATCCTTAATTTCTAGTGTAATATTGGGATGAAGCAGCGGGACCCAGTGGAAAGAGCCCGGGCCTGGGAATAGAAAGACCTGGGTTCTAATTCTGGCTCTAGCACCTGTCTGGTGCGTGACCTAGGGCGAGTCCCCTAACTTCTCTGTGGCTTGGTTACCCCATCCTACTTCCTCCTACTTAAACTGTGAGCTCCATGAGGGACAGGAATTGAGACCATTCTGATCAGTTTATATCTACCAGAGCGCTTAGAACTGTGTTTGGCACATAGTAAGCACTCAACAAGTACCATATTATTTATTTATTTATTTACTATTGGCAGAGAATGCAATCAGCTTCTTCCGAGAAAACTGGGTCTTGATCATCTGATGCACATTTTTAAAAAAGAAAAAAATATTCTTAGGAAATGCATACGTTTGATTCTCTATCCTAAAAGAACACTCTCTGACCACCCTGCACTCTTCGCACTGTCTGCCCATCTCCTTCCTATCATTCCTATGCAAATCGTTTGAGGGATTTGTCTTCACCTGTTGACTCCAGTTCCTCTCCTCCAATTCTCTCCTTGACCCCCTCCAATCTGGCTTCCATTCATTCATTCATTCAATCGTATTTATTGAGCGCTTACTGTGTGCAGAGCACTGTACTAAGCGCTTGGGAAGTACAAGTTGGCAACATACAGAGACGGTCCCTACCCAGCAGTGGGCTCACAGTCTAGAAGGGGGAGACAGAGAACAAAACAAAACATACTAACAAAATAAAATAAATAGAATAAACATGTACAAATAAAATAGAGTAATAAATACGTACAAACATATATGCATATATACAGGTGCTGTGGGGAGGGGAAGGAGGTAAGGCGGGGGGGATGGGGAGGGGAAGGAGGGGGAGAGGAAGGAAGGGGCTCAGTCTGGGAAGGCCTCCCGGAGGAGGTGAGCTCTCAGTAGGGCCTTGAAGGGAGTAAGAGAGGATGGGATGGATCTTTAATCCATCCACTTAACTCTACAGAAACGGCCCTCTCAAAGGTCACCGATGATCTCTTTCTTGCCAAATCCAACAGCCTCTACTCCATCCTAACCCTCTTTGACCTGTTAGCTACCTTCGACATTGGGGACCACCCCCTTCTCCAGGAAATATGATCGAATATTGACTTCATCAATATTGTCCTCTTCTGATTCTCCTATCTCTCTGGGTGATTACCCCTCTGCCTCTCACCCCTAAATGTGAAGGTCCCTCAAGTTTCCGTTCTGGGTCCCCTTCTAATCTCCATAATAATGAGAATAGTTGTGATATTTAAGTGCTTACTATGTGCCAAGCACTGTTTTAAACACTGGGATAGATACAAGGTATTCAGGTTGTCCCACGGGGGGGCTCACAGTTTTAATCCCCATTTTACAGATGAGGTAACTGAGGCACGGAGAAGCTAAGTGGTTTACCCAAGGTCACGCAGCAGATGAGTGGCGGAGCTGGGATTAGAACTCAGGTTCTCTGACTCCCAAGCCTGGGCTCTTTCCACTGAATCAATCAATCAATCAATCAATCGTATTTATTGAGCCCTTACTATGTGCAGAGCACTGTACTAAGCGCTTGGGAAGTACAAATTGGCATCACATAGAGACAGTCCCTACCCAACAGTGCGCTCACAGTCTAAAAGACTAAATTACGCTGCTTCCCATTTACGCCCACTCCCTTGCAGAACTCATTAGCTCCCATAGCTTCAACTCTCAACTCCCAAATCTAAATTTCCACACACAACCTCTTTTATTCTCTGCAGTCTAATGTTTTCTCCTGCCTTCAGGTTATCTCTACTTAGTTGTCCATCCAACAGTTCATACATAACACAGCCTAACTAGTACTCCTCATCGTCCCACCCAAACCCTCTCCTTCTCCAGATTTTCCCACCAATCAATCAATCAATCAATCGTATTTATTGAGTGCTTACTGTGTGCAGAGCACTGTACTAAGCGCTTGGGAAGTACAAGTTGGCAACATCTAGGGACGGTCCCTACCCAACAGCGGGCTCACAGTCTAAAAGGGGGAGACAGAGAACAAAACCAAACACACTAACGAAATAAAATAAATAGAATAGATATGTACAAGTAAAATAAATAAATAAATAAATAAATAGAGTAATAAATATGTACAAACATATGTACATATATACAGGTGCTGTGGGGAAGGGAAGGAGGTAAGATGTGGGGGGGGGACAGCAACACGATCCTCCCTTTCTCACAAATTTTGGGATTTTCTTTGACTCATCTTTCTCATTCAACCCAAATATTCAGTCTGCCGCTTTAGAGAAGCAGCATGGCATGGTGGATACAGCATGAACCTCAGAGTCAGGTCATGGTTTCTAATTCCATCTCTACCACTTGTCTGCTGTGTGACCTTGGGCAAGTCACTTCAATTCTCCATGCCTCAGTTCCCTCACCTGTCAAATGGGGATTAAGAGTGTGAGCCCAATGTGGGATAGGGACTGTGTCCAACCCGATTACCTTGTATCTACACCAGCTCTTAGAACAGTGCTTGGCACATAGTAAGCACTTAACAAATACCATTGTTATTATTCCCTGTGCCTCAGTTACCTCATGTGTAAAATGGGAATGAAGACTGTGAGCCCCACGTGGGACAACCTGATTACCTTGTATCTACCCCAGTGCTTAGAACAATGCTTGACACATAGTAAATACCACCATCATCATCGTCGCCATCATGCACTGACTAATAATGATTTTTAGGAGCTCGATGATGGGCTTTCTTAGCAATCACAGTGGAGTCATTGCTTAGAGTGAAGGGCTTGAAGTGACTTACCGCTTAAATTGATGGTGTGGAGAAAATTCAGTCAAATGGGAAAATAAAAGGCTGGTGGGGAGGGTATGAAACTGAAACTTTAAAAATATCTTATTTCAATCATGTTGGCTGATATAGTTTCCAAGTCCCAAATTTGAGTTTTTGAAATAATTACTCAGTACTTTTTCTGGTGAAAAAATGGCGGTGATTCCCAGCATTAGGAAAACACGTTGTCTCCTTGGATACTCTGGTTGGGCATCAGGAAATACTTTGTTATTTTTAGATGGTGGGCCAGGCAAGGAAGGAGTGCTAATGGGCCTGGGAGGATGAACTGTCTTAAAACTGCTTTGGCCTTGGAACATCTAAGAGTTGCTGGCAAAAGATGTTTAAGAACACCACCATGGGCCCCTGGTTGGGTAATAATAATAATAATAATAATAATAATAATAATAATACCTGTTAAACATTTATCATGTTCCCAACAGTGCCCGAGTGTGGCTTAGAGGAGAGAGCCTGGGCTTAGGAGACAGAGGATGTGGTTTCTAATCACAGCTGCACCACTTGTCTGCTGTGTGACCTTGGGCAAATCCATTCACTTTTTGGTGCCTCAGTTACCTCATCTGGAAAATGGGGATTAAGACCACGTGAGACAACCTGATTACCTTGTATCTACCCCAGAGCTTAGAACAGTACTTGGCACAAGGTAAGCGCTTAAGACCAACATTATTATAATAATGATTATTATTATTATACTCAGGTCAGGCATAATCCCTGTCAGTCAATCTGTCAATCCTATTTATTGAGGGCTTACTGTGTGCAGAACAATGTACTCAGCACTTGGAAGAGCACAATAAAACAATATAACAGATGCATTCAGACATTAATATAAATAAGTAAATTACAGATAGGTACATAAGTGCTGTGGAGTTGGGAGGGGGGATGAATAAAGGGAGCAAATTAGGATGACACAGAAGGGAGTGGGAGACAGAGGAAAGGGGGAACATAGTCAGGGAAGGCCTCCTGGAGGAGGTGTGCCTTCAGAAAGGCTTTGAGGGAGGGGAGAGTCATTGTCTGGAGGATTTGAGGAGGGAGGGCATTCCAGGCCAAAGGCAGGATGTGGGCAAGGGGCTAGCAGTGAGATAGGCGACATCAAGTCACAGTGAGAAGGTTTGCATTAGAGGAGTGAAGTGTGAGGTTTATATTATAGAAGCAGCATGGCTCAGTGGAAAGAGCCCAGGCTTGGGAGTCGGAGGTCATGGGTTCTAATCCCGGCTCCCCCACCTGTCTGCTGTGTGACTCTGGGCAAGTCACTTAACTTCTCTGGGCCTCAGTTACCTCATCTGTAAAATGGGGATTAAGACCGTGAGCCCCATGTGGGACAACCTCATTACCCGTATCCCCCCCAGCACTTAGAACCGTGCTTGGCACATAGTAAGTGCTTAACAAACGTCATTATTATTATTATTATTATTATTATTATTATTATTATTATTATTATTATATTCTCCTAAGCCCTTAGTACAGTACTCTCCACACAGTAAGTGCTCAATAAATAGTAATGGTTGTTTGATCCACTCAGATGTCTTTTCTGGGCAGAGCACTGTTCGAAGTAGGGAAGAATATTATAGAGGACACATAAATTAAGTTGCATGGATGGAGAACAGTCAAAATGATGAACTTCTGTCTTCAGCCTTCAAGCAGGATAAATACTGGTTAGAGCCTGGGCCTGGGTGTCAGAAGGTCATGGGTTCTAATCCTGGCTCTGCCACCTGTCGGCTGTGTGACCTTGGGCAAGTCATTTCACTTCTCTGGACCTCAGCTCCCTCATCTGTTAAATGGGCACTGAGACTGTGAACCCCACCTGGGACAGGGACTATGTCCAACCTGATTTGTTTGCAATAATAATAATAATGATGGCATTTATTAAGCGCTCACTATGTGCAAAACACTGTCCTAAGCGCTGGGGAGGTTACAAGGTGATCAGGTTGTCCATCAGGGGGCTCACAGTCTTAATCCCCATGTTACAGATGAGGTAACTGAGGCACAGAGAAGTTAAGTGACTTGCCCGAAGTCACACAGTTGACAATTGGTGGAGCTGGGATCTGAACCCCTGACCTCTGACTCCAAAGCCCGGGCTCTTTCCATTGAGCCATGCCACCCCAGGGCTTAGTACAGTGTCTGTCACATAGTAAGTGCTTAACAAATACCATAAATTCATCATTCAACCATTCAAATGTATTTACTGAGCACTGTACCAAGTGCTTGGCAGAGTACAGTACAACAATCAACAGACACATTCACATTCATCATCATCATCATCATCATCAATCGTATTTATTGAGTGCTTACTGTGTGCAGAGCACTGTACTAAGCGCTTGGGAAGTACAAGTTGGCAATATATAGAGACAGTCCCTACCCAACAGTGGGCTCACAGTCTAAAAGGGGGAGACAGAGAACAAAACCAAACATACTAACAAAATAAAATAAATAGAATAGATATGTACAAGTAAAATAAATAAATAGAGTAACAAATATTTACAAACATATATACATATATACAGGTGCAGTGGGGAAGGGAAGATGGGGGGGATGGAGAGGGGGACGAGGGGGGAGAGGGGGAGAGGAAGGAAGGGGCTCAGTCTGGGAAGGCCTCCTGGAGGAGGTGAGCTCTCAGAATTCCAAACATTCCACTCAATAGCCAGCCTACACAGAGGATAACAATGGGAAAAAGCTAAAAAGCCAGTCCTTATAGGAGTAGTAGTAATCCTCCTCTTCCCACCCAAACGCTGTCCTCCCCCTGACTTTCCCATCACCATAGTCAGCAGCACCATCCCCCAGTCTCACAAATCTGACTAATCCTCACCACATCGCTCTGATTCCGCCCACATAATCAATCTGTCACCAGTTCCTTTCCATTCAACCTTCACAACACCGCTGCCGCATTAATCCAAGCATTTATCTTATGCCGCCTAGACCACTCTATCAGCCTTTTCTCTCTCCCGACGCCAGTCCATCCTTCACTCTGCTGCCCGGATCCTTTTTCTATAACAAGTTCAGTCGGTGTTTCCCCGCTCCTCAAGAAACTCCAGTGGTCGCCTATCCAGCTCCCCATCAAATAGAAACACATTATTATTGGCTTTAAAGTGCTCCATCACCTTGCCCCCTCTTATCCTACCTTGCTGATTTGCTTCTAAATCCCGGCCCACGCATTTCACTCCTCTAATGTCAATTTACTGACTGTATCACAGTCTCATCTATCTCACTGCCAACTCTTCACCCAACAACCTCCCTCCAGATAATCATTCTCTCCCCCTTGGAAGGTTTCTTAAAATCATATCTCCTCCAAGAGATCTTTCCCCTCAAAAATCTCTCATTTTCCCTGCTCCCTTCCCATTCTGTGTCATCCTGGCACTTGGATTTGAGAAGCAGCGTGGCTCAGTGGAAAGAGCGCGGGCTTGAGGGTCAGAGGTCATGGGTTCTAATCCCGGCTCTGCCACTCGTCAGCTATGTGACTTTGGGCAAGTCACATGACTTCCCTGTGCCTCAGTTACCTCATCTGTAAAATGGGGATTAAGACTGTGAGCCCCACGTGGGACAACCTGACTACCTTGTATCCCCCCCAGCACTTGGAATAGTGCTTTGCACATAGTAAGCACTTAATAAATGCTTCTAGACTGTGAGCCCGCTGTTGGGTAGGGACCGTCTCTAGATGTTGCCAACTTGTACTTCCCAAGCGCTTAGTACAGTGCTCTGCACACAGTAAGCGCTCAATAAATACGATTGAATGAATGAATAAATGCCATTATTATTATTATTATTATAATGATAATAACTGTGGTATTTTATTAAGTGTTTACTTAGTGTCAAGGCACTTTTTTAAGTGCCAGGGTAGATAGAAGTAAATCAGGTCATTCAATCATATTTATTGAGTGTTTATTGTGTGCAGAACACTGTACTAAGTGCTTGGGAAGTACAAGTTGGTCAGATACAGTCCCTGTGCCACATGGTGCTCACAGCCTAACTAAGATTCTAGGAAATCTCTTCCACTGAAAAAAAGGGAGAGGAAAAGGGAGGGACACAGAGAGGAGTAGGAAGAAGTGCTCAAAAAATGGGATTGATTGACTGATAGATAGAAAAATATGGACACACTTGAATCTCCCTCAATATTTCTTCTGCTGCTGACCCCTTTCCCATGTCCTCCCTCTGGCCTGGAATTCCTTCCCCCTCCATATCCACCAAATTACCACTCTCCTGACCTTCAAAGCCTTATTAATAATAATGATAATAATAACAATGGTATTTGTTACGTGCTTACTATGTGCCAGGCACTGTCCTAAGTGCTGGGGTGGATACAAATAAGTCAGGTTGGACACAGTCCCTGTACCAAGGAAGGGTCACAGTCTTCATCACCATTTTACAGATGAGGTAACTGAGGCCCAGAAAAGTGAAGTGGCTTGCCCAAGGCTGCTTTGGAGTCTGAGGACGTGGGTTCTCATCCTGGGTCCGCCACTTGTCTGTTGTGTGACCTTGGGCAAGCCACTTAACTTCTCTGGGCCTCAGTTACCTCATCTGTAAAATGGGGATTAAGACTGTGAGCCCCACGTGGGACAACCCGATTACCTTGTATCTACCCCAGCGCTTAGAACAGTGCTTAGCACATAGAAAGCACATAATAAATGCTATCATCATCAATATTATTATTATTAAGACTGTATTGGATCCCTTGAAGTTGCCCAATTCATAGCATTTCCCCATATCCACCGGGGATTCCTTTACAGTCCATCCAAAGAGAAGTTTGTCTTTAAAACTACCATAGCTAAACTCCATGAGAGTTAAGCTAACATGAACTCGAGCATATCAACTGGTTAAAATATGAATTCTGTACGTATCAGTTTTTTCACTGCCTCAGCAACGAATGGTCTAAGTTAAAAACAAAACAACCTTTTCCTTTTCAAATTTTGTAAGTCAGATTTATTGTCCTGCAACAATCGTTCTTATCAGCTGCAGAAACTTGAAGCATTAGGAAAATTAAGCAGCATGTAGACTAATCTGTAGCCGGATTTGGACATCAGTTTAAATCAATTAATTACAGATATACACCTAAGTGCTGAGTGAGGGGTGAATAAAGTGTGCAAAACCAAGTGCAGAGGGAAATGGGCTGTGTATTTGGAGAAGGAGATGGAGGAGAGGTGGAACAGCATGGCCTGGTGTGCTTCCCAAGCGCTTAGTACAGTGTTCTGCACAAAGTAAGCACTCAATAAATATGATTGAACGAATGAATTAATTAATTAATTAATTAATTAATGGTGGCTAGAGCCCAGGCCTAGGATCAGAAGGTCAAGGGTTCTAATCCAGGCTTCGCCCTTTATCTGCTGTGTGACCTTGGGCAAATCACTTCATTCATTCATTCATTCATTCAATTGTATTTATTGAGCGCTTACTGTGTGCAGAGCACTGTACTAAGCGCTTGGGAAGTACAAATCGGCAGCATACAGAGATGGTCCCTGCCCAACAATGGGCTCACAGGCTAGAAGGGGGAGACAAACATAAAAACAAAATAAGTAGACAGGTGTCAATACCAACAGAATAAAAAGAATTATAGCTATATACACATTGATAAAATAGAGTAATAAATATGTACAAATATATACAAGTGCTGTGGGGTGGGGAAGGGGGAAGGGCAGAGGGAGGGTGGGGGTGATGGGGAGGGAAGGAGGAACAGAGGAAAAGGGGGGGCTCAGTCTAGGAAGGCCTCCTGGAGGAGGGGAGCTCTCAGTAGGGTTTTGAAGGGAGGAAGAGAGCTAGCTTGGCGGCTGTGAGGAGGGAGGGCATTCCAGGTCAGAAGTAGGATGTGGAACAGGGCTGGGTCTCAGTTCCTGCAACTGTAAAATGGGGATTGAGACTGTGAGCCCTGCATGGAACAGGGATTGTGTCCAACGCCATTATCGTGTATCTACCCCGACGCTCAGAACAGAGTACGGCACATGGTAAGCATCCAACAAATACCATAATTATTATTATCATTATTCAAGTGTCATGTTGTGTAAACTCACTGGGCTTTTTAGTCCAGGTTACTGATCCTAAAAGAAGACTATGAGCCCGCTCTTTCTGGAATTTGTAGTCTTTTCTCTGACATACTGTTTCGATCTGGTGCTAATAATGATGGCATTTGTTCAGCGTTTACTATGTGCCAAGCACTGTTCTAAGCACTGGGGGGGTAGACAAGGTGATCAGGTTGTCCCACGTGGGGCTCAGGGTCTTAATCCCCAATTTACAGATGAGGTAAGTGAGGCCCAGAGAAGTGAAGTGATTTGCCCAAAGTCACACAGCTGACAAGTGGCGGAGCTGGGATTAGAACCCATGACCTCTGGCTCCCAAGCCCGTGCTCCTTCCACTGAGCCATGCTGATTCTCTATCTTTTGCCGAATCCAGCAGCTTCCCCCCTTCAATTCTTTAATCCCCTTCAGTCAGTTAAAATGATCTTAATCTCCCTCCCTAAATCCCTACTTGATTTTTTACACAACTCAAAATCTTGTTGACGTTCCAACTTCTCTCAGCTGTCAAGGAGCCAAACCCAAACATATGCAAGAACAGCGGAGAGAGAACAGGTCTATCTAAAATAGCTAATCCTGGAGAGGCCTCCCTCTTCGCAGACCGGCTCCCTTTCTATCTTCAAAGCCCTTCTGAAATCACATTTCCCCACAAGACCTTCCCCACTAATCTTTCAGCTCCGCACCCTATATTCAACAACTTCAACCTTCCGGCTACAATTAGGCACTCGTGTCCTAAAAACTCTCTTAATAATAATAATAATAATAATAACAATGATGATGGTATTTGTTAAGTGCTTACTATGTGCAAAGCACTGTTTCTAAGCGCTGGGGGGATACAAGGTGATCAGATTGTCCCACGGGGGATCACAGTCTTAATCCCCATTTTACAGATGAGGGAACTGAGGCACAGAGAAGTTAAGTGACTTGCCCAAAGTCACACAGCTGACAATTGGAGGAGCCGGGATTTGAACCCACGACCTCTGACTCCAAAGCCCGGGCTCTTCCCACTGAGCCACGCTGCTTCTCTATACACACCGATCAGTCAGTGGTATTCATTGTGTGCTTACTTTGTGCAGAGCACTTCACTAAGCACAATACTGTAACAATAATAATAATAATAATAATTGTGGTCTTTGTTAACTGCTTCTATGTGACAAGCACTGGACTAAGCACTAGGGTAGATACCGGCAAATCGGGTTGGACACAGTCCCTGTCCCACTTGGGGCTCACAGTCTTCACCTCATTTTAGAGATGAGGGAACTGAAGCACAGAGAAGTGAAGTGACTTGCCCAAGGTCACACAGCAGACGAGTGGCAGATCCAGAATTAGAACCCGTGACCTTCTGACTCCCAGATAGGTTCTCTATCCATTATGTTGTGTCGCTTCACTACTTTATTGTATTTTATTGTATTATCCCAGGCAATCAGTACATTGTTCCTCACCTAGTAAGCGCTTAATAAATAATAATGATGGTATTTATTAAGCGTTTACAGTGTGCCAATTTGAGTGATTGGCTGATTTCAATACAGCAGAGTTGGTAGGTCTACTTGTTTTGTTTTGTTGTCTGTCTCCCCTTTCTAGACTGCGAGCCCGTTGTTGGGTAGGGGCCGTCTCTATATGTTGCCGATCTGTACTTCCCTAGCACTTAGTACAGAGCTCTGCACACAGTAGCACTCAAAAAATACGATTGAATGAATGAATGAATATGATCCCCGCTCTTAAGGAGTTTATAGTCACATATGTGCATATTTTTAGTACAGTGCTCTACACTAAGCACTCAATAAATATCATTAATTGACTGATAACACTCCCCACCACTCCACCATCTCTCACTGATCTGTCATCTCCAAGCGCTTAGTACAGTGCTCTGCACACAGTAAGTGCTCAATACATACGATTGAATGAATCTCTGCCACTAGATGGTAGACTTCTTGAGGACAGGTCACACAGACAGACTCTACTGTGCTCTTGGGAAGCAACATGGCATGCTGGATAGCACACAGGCCTGGGAATCAGAAAGTCATGGGTTCTAATCCCTGCTCCTCCACTTGTCTGCTGTGTGACCTTGGGCAAGTCACTTCACTTCTCTGTGCCTCAGATCCCTCATCTGTAAAATGGGGTGAAGTCTGTGAGCCCCAAGTGGGGCAGGGACTGTGTTAGCTTGTGTCTACCCCAGCGCTTAGAACAGTGCTTGACATATAGTAAGGGTTTAACAAACACCATCATCATCACCTTCTAGACTGTGAGCCCATTGTTGGGTAGGGACCGTCTCTATATGTTGCCAACTTGTACTTCCTAAGTGCTTAGTACAGTGCTCTGCACACAGTAAGTGCTTAATAAATGATTGAATGAATGAATCGATCAATCAGTCACTAAAAGCACTCGATAAATATTGTACTCCATGGTATTCTCCCCGCCCTCCATCTGTGCTCAGTGGAAAGAGCACCGGCTTGGGAGTCAGAGGTCATGGGTTATAATCCCGGTCCTGCCACTTTTCTGCTGTGTGACTTTGGGCAAGACACTTCACTTCTCTGTGCCTCAGTTACGTCATCTGTAAAATGGGGATTAAGACTGTGAACCCCATCTGGGACAGCTTGATATCCTTGTATCTCACCCGGTGCATATAACAGTGCTTGCCACAAAGTAAGCGCTTAACAATTACCATCAATATTACTATTATTCTTTATTTATCTGTTTCTGCCACCAGATGGAAAACACCTTGAGGAGAGGTCACACAAACTCTACTGTCCTCTCCCAAGCACTCAGTATAGCCCTTTCCAATGTAGCTGCTCAATAAGCGCTACTTGGATTCATTTCTATTTTCCCCACCTGGAGGTTTTAGCATGGATAAAGTGAGCCCGTTGTTGGGTAGGGACCGTCTCTCTATGTTGCCGACTTGCATTCCCAAGCGCTTAGTACAGTGCTCTGCACACAGTAAATGCTCAATAAATACAATTGAATGAATGAAGCAAACCCAGGCCTGAGGGTCAGATGGTCATGGGTTCATCATCATCATCATCATCATCATCAATCGTATTTATTGAGCGCTTACTATGTGCAGAGCACTGTACTAAGCGCTTGGGAAGTACAAATTGGCAACATATAGAGACAGTCCCTACCCAACAGTGGGCTCACAGTCTAAAAGGGGGAGACAGAGAACAAAACCAAACATACTAACAAAATAAAATAAATAGAATAGATATGTACAAATGAATTAAATAAATAAATAGAGTAAAAAAATATGTACAAACATATATACATATATACAGGTGCTGTGGGGAAGGGAGGGAGGTAAGATGGGGGGATGGAGAGGGGGACGAGGGGTTCTAATCCTGACTCTGCCACTTGTTGGCTGTGTGACCTTGGGCAAGCACTTCACTACTCAGGGCCTTGGTTCCCTCATCTATAAAACGGGGATGAAGACTGTGAGCCCCACGTGGGACAGGGGCTGCGCCTAATTTGCGCCGTATTCCCCCCAGCGCTTACTACAGTGCCTGGCACATATGAAGCGCTTAACAAACACCACCATAATAATTACTGTTATTATTTTAAGGCTCTGATGGGTGAGCGAGGCCAGTCCTCTTCACGCGCGGTCCATCTGAGGAGCCATCAGCTCAAGGAGCCGATTCAGACGTGATGAACGTTTGAGGATCCACTTCCTCTTTGGCTGCCGAGATCCCTGCCAAGCCCACTCTTCGGCAGACACTAAAATAATTTGGGTAGTTGACATTCAATCCAAATTTTCGGTGGCAATCTGCCAGATTTGACATCTGCGAGAAAGTGGGTGATTTTTATTATCTACGGAGAGCAAGTGCTTATTCCATTGCTCCTTTGCTTCCTCCCGTCCCCTGGAGCGGCGGTCACAGCAGGCTGGAGTCGCTTAACCCCTTCCCGAATGCCAGGGATTGCCGGCGCGGGCACCGACTAGCGTCTCTCATTTCAGGGGGGCCCCAAGCAAAGCGGTTGTGCAGAGTGTCTGAGTGGTTCGGGGTAGGATTTGTGCCAGGGAAGACACCCTAGATGTGGACTGCCTCCCTGGCTTCAAATTCGTTCATTCAATCGTATTTATTGAGCACTTACTGGGATGCAGAGCACTGTACTAAGCGCTTGGAAAGTACAATTTGGCAACAGATAGAGACAATCTCTTCCCAACAACAGGCTCACAGTCTAGAGCACGGAGACAGACAACAAAACAAGCAGGCAGGCATCAGTCGTGTCAATATAAATAAAAACAATTGTATATATATATATATATATATATATAAAATTAATTAATTAATTAAATAAAATGATAATAATAATGGTATTTGCTAAGCTCCTACTCTGTGCAAAGCACTGTTCTAAGCACTGGGGAGGTTACACATAATTGTATATATATATATATATATATATATATATATATATAATTAATAAAATAAATAAAACAATAATAATATAATAATATATATAATTAATTAATAAAATAAATAAAATAATAATAATAATGGTATTTGCTAAGCTCCTACTCTGTGCAAAGCACTGTTCTAAGCGCTGGGAAGGTTACAAGGTGATCAGGTTGTCCCACGTGGGGCTCCCAGTCTTATTCCCATTTTACAGATGAGGGAACTGAGGCCCAGAGAAATTAAGTGACTTGGCCAAGGTCACACAGCTGACAATCAATCAATCAATCAATCGTATTTATTGAGCGCTTACGGTGTGCAGAGCACCGTACTAAGCGCTTGGGAAGCACAAGTTGGCAACACATAGAGACAGTCCCTACCCAACAGTGGGCTCACAGTCTAGAAGGGGAGAGACAGAGAACAAAACCAAACATACTAACAAAATAAAATAAATAGAATAGATATGTACAAGTAAAATAAATAAATAAAAATAGGTACAAACATATATACAGAGCCGGGATTCGAACCCACGGCATCTGACTCCCAAGCCCAGGCTCTTTCCACTGAGCCATGCTGCTTATATACACAATTGCTGTGGGGTGGGGAGAGGGGTAGAACAGAGGGAGGGAGTAAAATCTTCATCTTGCAGTTCAGTGACAAAGGGAAAAAAGTCGGATTATTCTTAAGTGTGGACAATGTGGTAAGCTTTGTTCTTCCAGAAAGAGTGTTCAGCTAGAGAAGCTGCGTGGCTCAGTGGAAAGAGGCCGGGTTTTGGAGTCAGAGGTCACGGGTTCAAATCCCGGCTCTGCCACTTGTCAGCTGTGTGACTTTGGGCAAGTCACTTCACCTCTCTGTGCCCCAGTTACCTCATCTGTAAAATGGGGATTAAGACTGTGAGCCTCACGTGGGACTCCTTGATCACCTTGTAACCTCCCCAGCACTTAGAACAGTGCTTTGCACATAGTAAGTACTTAATAAATGCCATTATCATTATTATTATTATTATTATTATTATTATTATTATTTTAAACAGAGCAGCATTGTCTAGCGGAAAGTGCATGGGACTGGGGGTTAGAGGATGTCACATGTCTGCCTCAGGTCTGCTGTGGGACCTTGGACAAGTCACTTCTCTGGGCCTCAGTTCTCTCAGGTGGAAAATGGGGATTAATAATGATAGTAATAATAATAATAATAATAAAATTAATAATAATAGTAGTAGTAGTAATAATAATATTTTTCGTATTTCTTAAGCACTTAATATGTGCCAGGCACTGTAGTAAGTGTTGGGGTGGATATAAGCAAATAGGGTTGTACACAGTCCCTGTCTCACATGGGGCTCACAGACTTAATCCCCATTTTACAGATGAGGGAACTGAGGCAAAAAGAAGTGAAGTAACTTGTCCAAGGCCACACAGAAGATGAATGGTGGAGACAGGATTAGAATCCATGACTTTTTGACTCCCAGGCCGGGCTCTATCCAAGAGAAGCAGCGTGGTTTAGTGGAAAGAGCCTGGGCTTGGGAGTCAGATGTTGTGGGTTCTAATCCCACCTCTGCCACTTGTCACCTGTGTGACTTTGGGCGAGTCACTTCACTTCTCTGGGCCTCAGTTCTCTCATCTGTCAAATGGGGATGAAGACTGTCAGCCCCTCGTGGGACAACCTGATTACCTTGTATCTACCCCAGTGCTTAGAACAGTGCTTGGCACATAGTAAGTGCTTTACAAATGTTATTATTATTATTATTACTGTTATTATTATTATTATTATCATCATCATCATCATCATCATCATCATTATTATTATGTTCCTTCCCCTAAAATTAAGAATGTAGCCCACTGTTGGGTAGGGACTGTCTCTATATGTTGCCAATTTGTACTTCCCAAGCGCTTAGTACAGTGCTCTGCACATAGTAAGCGCTCAATAAATACGACTGATGATGATGAATGTAAGCCCCATGTGGGATACAGACTGTGTCCAATCTGATTACTCTGAATCTACCCCAGTGCTTAGAACAGTGCTTTGCACATAGTAAGGGCTTAACAAATACCACAATTATTATTATAATTAATATTGTCCATATTTCACCATCACTTGTACTATCTTTAGAATGGAAAGGCAGCCGTAGGGATATGCTTGAATATACAGTAGTAGGAGAGATAACATTTACTGAATGCCCATTGTGGACAACCACTGTACTAAGCGCTTGGGAAATAAAAAAAAAAGACAGGTGGCAGGTCTCAGGTCTACAAGGAGCTTACACCCTAATCAATCAATTAATCAGTCAGTGGTATTTATTGAATGCTTACTATGTGCAGAGCATCATACTAAGCACTTGGGAGAGTACAGTCCAACAGAGTTGGATGGAAATGTTCCCTGCCCACAATGAATTTACAGTCTAGAGGGAAGATGGATATCAAAATAATTATAGAGCAATAATAATAATAATAATAATAATAATAATTATTATTATTATTATTATTATTATTATTATTATTATGGTACTTGTTAAGTGTTTACTATGTGCCAGGCACTGTTCTAAACCTTGGAGTTGATTCAAGTTAGTCAGGTTGGACATAGTACCTGCCCCACATGGGGCTCACAATCTTAGAGAAGCAGCGTGGCTCAGTGGCAAGAGCCCGGGCTTTGGAGTCAGAGGTCACGGGTTCAAATCCCGGCTCTGCCAATTGTCAGCTGTGTGACTTTGGGCAAGTCACTTAACTTCTCTGTGCCTCAGTGACCTCATCTGTAAAATGGGGATTAAGACTATGAGCCCCACGTGGGACAACCTGATTGCCTTATAACCTCCCCAGCGCTTAGAACAGTGCTTTGCACATAGTAAGCGCTTAATAAATGCCATTATTATTATTATTATTATTAATCCCCATTTGACAGATAAGTGAGGCCTAGAGAAGTGAAGTTACTTGCCCATCGTCACACAGCAGATATTCAGACTGTATGTTCCCTGTGGGCAGGGAAGTTTCTACCAACTCTATTATACTGCACTCTCTCAATCGCTTAGTACAGAACTCTGCACATGGGAAGCACTCAATAAATAGCACTGATAGTCTGACTGAATGACTGCTTTGGCATCCAGTCCTCCTTCCCCTCATCGCATCATGGAACAAACCTGTGTAAACTACTAGCTACTCTACTATTCATTCATTCATTCATTCAATCAATCATATTTATTGAACGCTTACTGTGTGCACGGCACTGAACTAAGCGCTTGGGAAGTCCAAGTTGACAACATATAGAGACGGTCCCTACCCAACAACGGGCTCACAGAGTCACTTAACTTCTCTGAGCCTCAGTTACTTCATCTGTAAAATGGGGATTAAGAATGTGATCCCCGCATGGGACAACCTGATCACCTTGTATCCCCCCACAGTGCTTAGAACAGTGCTTTGCACATAGTAAGTGCTTAATAAATGCCATTATTATTATTATTATTATTAGAAGGGGGAGACAGACAACAAAACAAAACACGTGGACATGTGTAAAGTCATCAGAATACTAGTAAAGAGCAGCATGGCCTAGTGGCAAGAGCCCGGGCTTGGGAGTTAGAACGGCCTAGTGGATAAAGCCCAGGCCTGGGCGGTCAGAAGGTCATGAGTTCTAATCCCAGCTCCACCACTTGTCTGCTGTGTGACCTTGGACAAGTCACTTCCCTTCTCTGGGCCTCAGTTACCTCCTCCGTAAAATGGGGATTATGACTGTGAGCCCCACGTGGGACAACCTGATGATCTTGTATCTCCCCCAGCGCTTAGAATAGTGCTTGGCACATAGTAAGCACTTAACAAATACTATGATTATTATTATTATTATTATCATTATTATTGTCCCTGCTCCCCCACTTGGTGTGACCTTGGGCAAATCACTTCACTTGTTACTTCATCTGTAAAATGGGGATTAAAAGTGTGAGCCCCATGTGGGACGGGGACTGTGTCCAACTTAACTTGTATCTACCCTATTGTTTAGAACAGCGCTTGGCACGTTCTTGGCAAGCTCTTAAAAAATACCATTTTTCCATTTAATTTATTTGTATCGATCCTATCGCTTAGAACAGTGCTTGGCACGTAGTAAGCTCTTAAAAAATACCATTTTTACATTTAATTTAATTTTCTTTTACTCAGCATCCTGCACAACATCAGTTTCTAAGTTGAACCGTTTCAGAGAGGAACTTGAGAGCCTGAGAACTGATGCGCTGAGGTCAGGCTAAAGAGGAAAGTCAGAGTGCTGTTAGATGGGGATGGCTGCTTGCTGTGATAAAGAACATCCTTTCTACTTCCTTGGCTGCCGATAGATTTTTCTGTTAAGTTCATTTGGGCACTGCAGTATGTTTTAGTTTACTGAGGAGAGAGGCTAGTGCTCTTTAAAGGTCTTCGCTAAACTCAAGACTCTTTGGTCTCATTGGAAGACAGGAAATGAATCAAATTCTCACCCAATCGTCCTTACTGTGTTTACCCATATTAGCCATCCTTTGTCTCTAAAATATTGATTGAAAATACTTTTTCACAGCCTGGCATTAGCCTAAATGTTCTCATTCTCTGCATGGAGTGGTGGATAAAGCCCATACCTGGGAGTCAGAAGGTCACGGGTTCTAATCCCCCTCCACCATCTGTCTGCTGTGGGACCTTGGACAAGTCACTTCACTTCTCTGGGCCTCAGTTCCCTCACTGGTAAAATGGGGATTGAAACTGTGAGCCCTACAGGGGACAGGGGCTGTGTCCAACCTGATTTGCTTGGGTCCACCCCAGTGCTTAGTACAGTGCCTGGTACATAGTAAGTGCTTAACAAATACCATTATTGTTATCCCACCTTGGCTTCACAGACTCTGTCCTCTTCTGGTTCTTCTCTTATCTCTTTGGCTGTTCATTCTCAGTCTCCTTCATGGTCTCCTCCTCCCCATCCCATCCCCTAACTTTAGGGGTTCCTCAAGGGTCAGTTATTGGTCCCCTTCTGTTCTCTATCTATACTCACTCCCTTGGTAAACTCCTTCTCTCCCACAGCTTCAACTATCATCTCTACACAGACGACACCCAAATCTACATCTCCTCCCCTGTTCTCTCTCCCTCCCTCCGGGCTCGTATCTCCTCCCGCCTTCAGGACTTCTCCATCTGGATGTCTGCTCACCATGTAAAACTCAACACATCCAAGACTGAGCTCCTTATCTTCCCTCCCAAACCCTGTCCTCTCTCTGACTTTCCCATTACTGTAGACGGCACTACCATTCTTCCTGTCTCACAAGCCCACAACCTTGGTGTCATCCCTGACTCCGCTCTCTCATTCATCCCACATATCCAATCTGTTGCCAAAGCCTGCCGGTGTCGCCTTCACAACATCTCCAAGATCCACCCTTTTCTCTCCATCCAAACCACTTCCGCATTGGTATACAATCTCTCATCCTATCCCAACTGGGTGACTGCATCAGCCTCCTTTCTGATCTCCCAACCTCCTGTCTCTCCCCACTTCAGTCTATACTTCACTCCGCTGCCTGGATTATCCTTCTACAGAAATGCTGTGGGCATGTCACCCCTTCCTCAAAAATCTCCAGTGGTTGCCTATCAACCTTCATATGAAGCAAAAACTCCTCACTATTGGCTTCAAAGCTCTCCAGCCCCTCACCCCCTCCTACTTCATCTCCCGTCACTCCTTCTCCAGCCCAGCCCGCACCCTCCACTCCTCTGCCACCACTAACCTCCTCACTGGGCCTCTTTCTCACCTGTCCTGCTGTCAAGCCCCGGCCCACATCCTACCTCTGGCCTGGAACGCCCTCCCTCCTCACATCTGCCAAATTAGCTCTCTTCCTCCTTTCAAAGCCCTACTGAGAGCTCACCTCCTCCAGGAGGCCTTCTCAGACTGAGCCCCCCTTTTCCTCTGCTCCTCCTCCCCTCCCCATTGCCCCGACTCCTTCGCTCTGCTCTACCCCCTTCCCCACCCCACTGCACTTGTGTATATTTGTACATATTTATTACTCTATTTTATTAATAACGTGTATATATCTATAATTCTATTTATCTATTTTGATGTTATTGATGTCTGTCTACTTGTTTAGTTTTGCTGTCTGTCTCCCACTTCTAGACTGTGAGCCCGTTGTTGGGTAGGGATTGTCTCTGTTGCCGAATTGTACTTTCCAAGCGCTTAGTACAGTGTTCTGCACATAGTAAGCACTCAATAAATACGATCGAATGAATGATCACGTGGCTTCTCAAGTAATACTTATGTATCTATCATTCAGTCATTTCATTCAATGGTATTGATCGAGCAATTACTGTGTGCAGAGTACTGTACTAACCACTCCTGAAGCTCTGTTTGTTCTCCCTATATATTCTTTATGTAAGTGTGTCTCCCGGTAAAAGCTGTAAACTCCTGGAGGACAAAAGTCATGTCTACCCAACTGTATTGTTCTCTCCCAAAATGTCAGTACAGTCTTCTCTACCCACAATAGACTATGAGCTCCTTGAGTGGAGTGGCTATGTCTTCTTATCTGTGTTCCCTGCCAAGCACTTAATTTAGTCCTCTGCAATAATCAAAATTGATAACTGCGGTATTTGCCAAGCGTTTACTCTGTGCCAAGCACTGTTAATAATAATAATAATAATTGGCATTTGTTAAGCGCTTACTATATGCAAAGCACTGTTCTAAGTGCTGGGGGGGGATACAGGGTGATCAGGTTGTCCCACGTGGGGCTCACAGTCTTAATCCCCATTTTACAGATGAGGTAAATGAGGCTCAGAGAAGTTAAGTGACTTGTCCAAGATCACACAGCAGACATGTGGCGGATCTGGGATTCGAAGCTCTTTCCACTGAGCCACGCTGCTTCTCTTGAGCACTCGGGTAGATACAAGCTAATCAGGTTAGACACAGTCACTGTCCCACATGGGGCTCACTGTCTCAATCCCCACTTTACAGGTGAGGTAACTGAGGCAGAGTGAAGTGACCTGCCCAAAGTCACACAACAGACAAGCAGTAGAGCCAGGATTAGAACCCATGGCCTTCTGAATCCCAGACCGGTGCCCTAGCCATTATGCCTCCTCACTATTGGCTTCAAAGCTGTCCATCCCCTCATCCCCTCCTACCTCACCTCCCTTCTCTCCTTCTCCAGCCCAGCCCAAACATTTCGCTCCTCTGCTGCTGCTAACCTTCGCACTGGGCTTCCATCTTGCTTGTTCATTCATTCACATTTATTGAGCGCTTACTCTGTGCAGAGCACTGTACTAAGCGCTTGGGAAGTAAAGTTGGTAACATATAGAGACGGTCCCTACCCAACAGTGGGCTCACAGTCCGCCATCGACCCTGGCCCATGTCCTACCTCTGGCATGGAATGCCCTCCCTCCTCACATCCGACAATCACACTTTTCCCCCGCACCTTCAAAGACTTACTGAAGGCTCATCTCCTCCAATGAATGAATGAATAGAGCTTGTGAGAGTACAGTACCAAAGGGAAAGTGTAGACGATCCTTGCCCAAAGGAAGTTTACAAACTAGGTGGGAGAAAGATAAACCCATTTTGGGCAGGAAATTCCTCTCCTTCCTCTCCAGCTCATCTCCCTCTCCACCCCCACCATCTTACCTCCTTCCCTTCCCCACAGCACCTGCATATATGTATATATGTTTGTACATATTTATTACTCTATTTATTTATTTATTTTACTTGTACATATCTATTCTATTTATTTTATTTTGTTAATATGTTTGGTTTTGTTCTCTGTCCTTCCTCTCCCCCTCGTCTCCCTCTCCATCCCCACCGTCTTACCTCCTTCCCTTCCCCACAGCACCTGTATATATGTATATATGTTTGTACATATTTATTACTCTATCTATTTATTCATTTTACTTGTACATATCTATTCTATTTATTTTATTTTGTTAATATGTTCGGTTTTGTTCTCTGTCTTCCTCTTCTAGACTGTGAGCCCACTGCTGGGTAGGGACCATCTCTATATGTTGCCAAGTTGTACTTCCCAAGCACTTAATACAGTGCTCTGCACACAGTAAGCACTCAATAAATACAATTGATTGATTAATTGATTGATTGAATTGCCTCTTTCCGTTGCTGAATTGTGCTTTCCAAGAACTTACTACAGTGCTCTGCACGCAGTAAATGCTCAATAAATACAATTGAATGAATGAATTGAATGAATTAATATTAAAACAAATTACAGATTTGTGCATAATTGATGTACGACTGAGGGAGGGGTGAATATCAAACTTCTCTGTGCCTCAGTTTTCTACTCTGGACAATGGAGGTTAAATACCTGTTCTTTCTTACCTTTAGAATGTGAGTTTTAATAAATAAATAAATAATGATGGCATTCAATCAATCAATCAATCAATCAATCGTATTTATTTAGCGCTTACTGTGTGCAGAGCACTGTACTAAGTGCTTGGGAAGTACAAGTTAGCAACATACAGAGACAGTCCCTACCCAACAGTGGGCTCACAGTCTAAAAGGGGGAGACAGAGAACAAAACCAAACATACTAACAAAATAAATAGAATAGATACATACAAGTAAAATAAATAAATAAATAAATAGAGGAATAAATATGTACAAACATATATACATATATACAGGTACTGTGGGAAAGGAAGGAGGTAAGATGGGGGATGGAGAGGGGGACGAGGGGGAGAGGAAGGAAGGGGCTCAGTCTGGGAAGGCCTCCTGGAGGAGGTGAGCTCTCAGTAGGGCCTTGAAGGGAGGAAGAGAGCTAGCTTGGCGCTGGGCAGAGGGAGGGCATTACAGGCCTGGGGGATGACGTGGGCTGGGCATCGATGGAGGGACAGGAGAGAACGAGGCCTAACGGTGAGGAAATTAGCGGCAGAGGAGTGGAGGGTGTGGGCTGGGCTGGAGAAGGAGAGAAGGGAGGTGAGGTAGGAGGGGGCGAGGTGATGGACAGCCTTGAAGCCCAGTGTGAGGAGTTTCTGCCTGATGTGCAGATTGATTGGTAGCCACTGGAGATTTTTCAGGAGGGAAGTAACATGCCCAGAGCGTTTCTGGACAAAGACAATCTGGGCAGCAGCATGAAGTATGGATTGAAGTGGGGAAAGACACGAGGATGGGAGATCAGAGAGAAGGCTGATGCAGTAGTCCAGACGGGATAGGATGAGAGCTTGAATGAGCAGGGTAGCGGCATGGATGGAGAGGAAAGGGCGAATCGTGGCAATGTTGCGGAGCTGAGACCGGCAGGTTTTGGTGATGGCTTGGATGTGAGCGGTGAATGAGAGAGCGGAGTCGAGGATGACACCAAGGTTGCGGGCTTGTGAGACGGGAAGGATGGTAGTGCCGTCCACAGTGATGGGAAAGTCAGGGAGAGGGCAGGGTTTGGGAGGGAAGACAAGGAGTTCAGTTTTGGACATGTTGAGTTTTAGGTGGCGGGCAGACATCCAGATGGAGATGTCCTGAAGGCAGGAGGAGTTGCGAGCCTGGAGAGAGGGGGAGAGAGCAGGGGCAGAGATGGAGATCTGGGTGTCATCAGCGTAGAGATGATAGTTGAAGCCGTGGGAGCGAATGAGGTCACCAAGGGAGTGCATGTAGATCGAGAAAAGAAGGGGACCAAGCACTGAACCTTGGGGAACCCCCACAGTAAGGGGATGCGGGGGGAGGAGGAACCTGCAAAAGAGACTGAGAATGAACGACCGGAAAGATAAGAGGAGAACCAGGAGAGGACGGAGTCTGTTAAACCAAGGTCAGATAGCGTTAGCATTCGTTAAGCAGTTACTACGTGCCAAGCTCTGTTCTAAGTGCTGGGGAAGATAGCAGGTAATCATCATCATCACCATCAATCGTATTTATTGAGCACTTACTGTGTGCAGAGCACTGTACTAAGCGCTTGGGAAGTACAAATTGGCAACATATAGAGACAGTCCCCACCCAACAGTGGGCTCACAGTCTAAAAGGGGGAGACAGAGAACAAAACCAAACATACTAACAAAAAGTGTGACACAGCCTCTGTCCCAAGTGGGGCTCCAGTCTTAATCGCCATTTTACAGATGAGGTAACTAAGGAACAGAGAATTGAAGTGACTTGCCTAAGGTCACACAGCAGACACGTGACAGAGCTGGGATTAGAACCCAGGTTCTTCTCACTCCCAGGCCCATGCTCTAGCCATTAGACCACACTGCTTCCCGTTTTGTGTGGGAAAGGGACTATATCGGATTTGAGCGTATCATACTTACCCAGAGTAGCACGGCCCAGAGAAGTGAAGCGACTTGCCCAAGGTCACACAGCAGACAAGTGGCAGAGCCAGGATTAAGTGCCTGATCCCCCGTTCCGACTCCCTGGGCCTTGTTCTTTCCACTAGGCCATTGTGGCTTCCTAGCTTTCTGGTGTGTTGTGTTTTTTTTTCTATGCCATACTGAGAAAGAAGAGAATTATAAACCCAATATCTACCAGGCACTGGACCACGTTTGGAATGCACCCTTATTCAATTTTAAATGAACTGCCTCCGAAGATGTCAGGCGACAGTTGAGTAAAAAAGATCACAAATGAGACGTATTGGTGCGTTAAGGCTTTGACACCCTGCTTCTTTATGCGAGGTGAACCTTAAATGAAGAAAGATTTCCGAGAAGCCTTCAAAATGGCATCAAATACCCGGGGACGATGAAGGAGTTTTATACATCGGCCCCGATCCGATTTAGCAACAATCTCTGTGGAGGCCGATTCTTTCAAAGAGATTGATATTTTAATAATGGGTTTTCCTTCAGAAAGGATCAATGTTTGGCACTATTTACTGCAGCAGCAAAAGGCGGGATTGAGTTTTGACAAGCCTGCTCTTTGGCTTTACCCTTGGCAGGCTCTTATTCAAATGATAAGAGCTGCCACTTTGAGGAACCTTTAAATCTCACCTTTAACAACTTGGGGATATGGGTATTGTATTAAACTATTTGTCATGAATTGACAGTGTTAAGCACAGTATTAGACAACGTTCAGCAAAGTTAGCAATATTAATTACTTCAACGAGGGCCTCGAGAGCCTCAGAAATCACCGGGGTAAGGATTGATGAACTGATTTGCTCCGGAAAACTTCCAGAGAGGCTTTGAAGTATTTTCAAGTGGAAAATGAATTTTGGTCTTAAGTAATAGCTCCACAGTTTTCTATTTAGAAAGAGATTAATGCCAAGGAATAACTCCCATCATCCCACTGGAGCTATGCGTACTTAGCAGCGTGGCTCAGTGGAAAGAGCCCGGGCTTTGGAGTCAGAGGTCATGGGTTCAAATCCCGGCTCCGCCACTTGTCACCTGTGTGACTTTGGGCAAGTCATTTAACTTCTCAGTGCCTCAGTTACCTCATCTGTAAAATGGGGATTAAGACTGTGAGCCCCCCGGGAGACAACCTGATCACCTTGTAACCTCCCCAGTGCTTAGAACAGTGCTTTGCACATAGTAAGCACTTAATAAATGCCATCATTATTATTATTAATCTAACAGATAGATGACTAGTCAGTTACCTCATCTGTAAAATGGGGAATAAGACTGTGAGCCCCCCGTGAGACAACCTGATCACCTTGTAACCTCCCCAGTGCTTAGAACGGTGCTTGGCACATAGCAAGCCCTTAATAAATGCCATCATTATTATTATTAATCTAACAGATAGATGACTAGTCAAGGGGATGGAAGTCAAAGGTAGGATTTGAAGGTTTATCGAAGTACCACCTCTTATCATTTGAATAATCCATATCCAGGGTGTATCCCAGCGAACAGGCTCCTGTTAACAAGCAATTAACCATCGCCAAACATTGATTCTTTCTGATGGAAAAGGCATCATTAAAATATCAACACTCTACTCTTCCAAGAGGGAGGGACTTGAAAATGTTTGCCTCCTTTGGACTCAGACTGATTAAAGGTTTAGGGAACTGGGGCAGGGACCAAGAGGATTGTGCCTAGATTCCACAACTTCCCTTGTCTTTTCCCAGTGGAAAATGAATTCTACAATCTACAGTCGTGATTAAGTTGTATTGTGTTACATAGTGTGTTAAGTATTGCACATCTGCTATCTCTTTTTTTTTCATGATTTTCGTCAAGCGCTTCCTACATGTCAGAGAAGCAGCATGGTGTACTGGATAAAGTCTGGACCTGTGAGTTAGAAGGTCAAGGGTTCTAATCCCCATTTTACAGATGAGGTAACTGAGGCTCAGAGAAGTTAAGTGACTTGCCCAAGGTCACACAGCAGACATGTGGCGGAGCCCAGGATTCGAACCCATGACCTCTGACTCCAAAGCCCGTGCTCTTCTCCACTGAGCCACGCTGCTCCTCATGGGTTCAAATCCCAGCTCTGCCACTTGTCCGCTGTGTGACCTTGGTCAAGTCACTTCACTTCTCTGGGCCTCAGGTACCTCATCTGTAAAACGGGAATTGAGACCATGAGCCTCACATGGGATGGGGACTCTTTCCAAGCCGCTTTGTTGTATCCGCCTCAGTGCTTACTACAGTGTGTGGCACATAGTAAGTGCTTAAATACCATAATTATTATTATTATTCTCAAAAAAACTAACAATTTCATTTCTTCCCAATTTGCTTAAAGTGTCACTTCTATTGCTATTCCAAAACAGCTTGTGTCAACCAGAAGAACACGTTATCTGTCCGGAGCATCCTCAACTGCTGAGGTAAGAAATTCTAATGATCACTCCTGTAAGTAAAAAACATTTCTGAGACACAGTGAGGGGCCTCGCGGTAATAACTAGGTAATTTCTGTCCAATACCAATTAATTAATGTTGGAGGAAAACAACGCGCATGTGCTGGAAACAAAGAATTATAGATTATTTACATTTATTCTCCTTTTGTGGCAATTAAATGAACTGTTTTTGATTTCTCACCTGTTACCATGGTTATTTTCAGTGGATCCAGCCATTACTGTCAGGAGTGTCATGGCGACACTTAAATTAGGGCCCGCGTTAGTTTGCAAAGGCCTTAGGGAAAATTGTGAAAGAGAAATTTGCTTAATCGAATCTGATGACCAAAATAAAAAATGAATATATGTAAAAAGTGGCTAACCAATGCCTCCGAAGGTCTCTTGATTCTCCTGATTTGCGCCCAACTGGCCGAGGGCTGAGATGACCCCCGGCTAGTATATCCCAAGTCACAAAGTTGTCCACGGCTCCACTTTCCGATCGCACTCCTTGAGAATAGGAAGCATGGCATTCCCTGTCCTGGGAGGATTTGACAGAGGAAGCGTTCCTCCTACCAGCTCTCACTGAGCTTGCAAACTACGGGGCGACATGCAAACTCATAAATGGCATCCTATAAGTGGGCAGGAAATACATCTGTTGTATTCATTCATCCAACGATTTTATTAATTTCTTACTGTGTGCAGAGCACCGTACTAAGCACTTGGGAAAGTACAATTCAACAGTGAACAGTGACATTTTCTTCCCATAACGTACTCACAGTCCAGAGTGGGGAAGACAGACATCAATACAAATGAATAAAATGACAGATAGGGACTTAAGTGCTGTGGGGCTGGGAGAGGGGTGAAGAGGAAAGGGAGCAAGTTATTGTTATATTTATACTTTCCCAAGCACTTAGTACAGTGCTCCCCCTTGTCCCCCTCTCCATCCCCACCATCTTACCTCCTTCCCTTCCCCACAGCACCTGTATATATGTATATATGTTTGTACATATTTATTACTCTATTTATTTATTTATTTATTTTACTTGTACATATTTATTCTATTTATTTTATTTTGTTAGTATGTTTGGTTTTGTCTCCCCCTTCTAGACTGTGAGCCCACTGTTGGGTAGGGACTGTCTCTATATGTTGCCAATTTGTACTTCCCAAGCGCTTAGTACAGTGCTCTGCACACAGTAAGCGCTCAATAAATATGACTGATGATGATGATGCTCTGCCCACAGTAAGCATTCAATAAATACAATTGACTGACTATATTTGATCTTTCATTTCTTCACCCCATCTCCTAATCCTACTCATTCCAGCACTTGTCCATCACTTAAGCACTTAGTTTTATGGTATCTGTTAAGCGCTTGTGATGTGTCAGGCACTGTGCTAAGCCCTGGGCTAGATAATGATAATAATAATAATAATAATGGTATCTGTTAAGCCCTTATTATGTGCCAAGCACTCTTCTAAGTGCTGGGGTAGATACAAGGTGATCAGGTTGTCCCACGTGGGGCTCACAGTCTTAATCCCCATTTTACAGATGAGGTAACTGAGGCCCAGAGAAGTGAAGTGACTTGCCCAAAGTCACACAGCTGACAAGTGGCAGAGCTGGGATTAGATCCCACGACCCCTGACTCTGAAGCTCCTCTGACTCTGACTTTTTCCGCTAAGCCACACGGCTAATAGCAAGTTAATCATGTTGGATGAGCCCACTGTTGGGTAGGGACTGTCTCTATTTGTTGCCAACTTGTACTTCCCAAGCGCTTAGTACAGTGCTCTGCACACAGTTAGTGCTCAATAAATACGATTGATTGATTGATTGATTGGTCCCTGTCCCACATTCATTCATTCATTCAATCGTATTTGTTGAGCGCTTACTGTATGCAGAGCACTGTACTAAGCGCTTGGGAAGTACAAGTTGGCAACATATAGAGACGGTCCCTACCCAGCAGTGGGCTCACAGTCTAGAAGGTCACGTGAAGGTCACAGTCTTAACCCCCATTTTAAAGATGAGGGAACTGAGGTACGGAGAAGTTAAATGACTCACCCAAGGTTGTGCAGCAGAAAGTGATGGAGCCGGGATTAGAACCCAGGTCCTCTGACTCCCAAGCCCATGCTCTATCCACTAGGCCATGCTGCTTCTTTTAAGTACTCACCCCTAACGACCCCTTATCTGTAGCACTTACAAAAATCAATCAATACTATTTATTGAGCACCCACTGTACTTAGTGCTTGGGAATTGGCAGACATGTCCCTGCCCACAATGAGCTTACTGCCTAAAAGGGGAAACAGATAATAATAATAATAATAATAATAATAATAATAATAATAATAATAATATTGGTATTTGTTAAGCACTTACTATGTGGCAAGCACTGTTCTAAGTGCTGGGGTAGATGCAAGGTAATCAAGTTGTCCCACGTGAGGCTCACAGTCTTCATCCCCATTTTACAGATGAGGAAACTGAGGCCCAGAGAAGTGAAGTGACTTGCCCAGGGTCACTCAGTTGACAAGTGGCAGAGCCGGGATTAGAACCCATGACTTCTGAGAAGCAGCGTGGCTCAGTGGAAAAAGCACGGGCTTTGGAGTCAGAGGTCATGGGTTCAAATCCCAGCTCCTCCAATTGTCAGCTGTGTGACTTTGGGCAAGTCACTTAACTTCTCTGTGCCTCAGTTACCTCATCTATAAAATGGGGATTAAGACAGTGAGCTCCCTGTAGGACAACCTCATCACCTTGAAACCTAAACTAATTATCATTATTATTATTGAGGGTAAGAATTATGTGTGCTAATTATCAACCTCTCTCATGTGCTTAGTTCAGTAATAACAATGATAATGATGATGATGGTATTTGTTAAGTGCTTACAATGTGCCAAGCACTGTTCTAAGCACTGGGGTAGATACAAGATAATCAGGTTGTCCCACATGGGTCTCGCAGTCTTAATCCCGATTTTACAGATGATGTAACTGAGGTCCAGAGAAGTTAAGTGACTTGTCCAAAGTCACACAGCAGACAAGTGGTGGAGCTGGGATTAGAACTCACGACCTCTGACCCCCAAGCCCGTGCTCTTGCCACTAAGCCATGCTGCTTCTCTAACCTAGTAGAGTAAGAGCTCAATAAATTCCAATGTTGGGGCTTGCTTCTACTACTCATCCCCCTCTCCATCCTCCCCATCTTACCTCCTTCCCTTCCCCACAGCACCTTTATATATGTATATATGTTTGTACATATTTATTACTCTATTTATTTATTTATTTATTTTATTTGTGCATATCTATTCTATTTATTTTATTTTGTTAGTATGTTTGGTTTTGTTCTCTGTCTCCCCCTTTTAGACTGTGAGCCCACTGTTGGGTAGGGACTGTCTCTATATGTTGCCAACTTGTACTTCCCAAGTGCTTCGTACAGTGCTCAGCACACAGTAAGTGCTCAATAAGTACGATTGATTGATTGATTGATGTGTTCCCAAACCCATAATACTAAGCACGGCATTCAGATGTGGCTCAATGAATGCAACTGATTGGCAAACTGATCAAACTAAGCAGTCTTGCCTAGTGGAGAGAACATGGTCCTTGGAGTCAGAAAGACTGAGGTCTCATCCCTGCTTGGTCACATGTCTGCTGTGTGACCTTGGGCAAGTCACTTCCCTTCTCTGGGCCTCAGTTACCTCTTCAGTAAAATGGGGATTAAGAGCGTCAGTCCCACGTGGGACTAAAAGGGGGAGACAGAGAACAAAACCAAACATACTAACAAAATAAAATAAATAGATTTATAGTACAATAGATTAGAATAGATTGGAATAGATTGTATAGTACAATACAAGAATATTCATTCATTCATTCACTCAAACCTATTTACTGAGTGCTTACTGTGTGCAGAGAACTGTACTAAGCACTTGGAAAGTACAATTCAGCAAAAAAGGGAGACAATCCCTGCCCACACCGGGCACTGACTGTGTACAGAGCACTCTACTAAGCACTTGGGAGAGTACAAGACAAGAATATCAATTCATTCATTCATTCAATCCTATTTATTGAGTGCTTACTGTGTGCAGAGAACTGTACTAAGCACTTAGAAAGTAAAATTCCACAATAAAGAGAGACAATCCCTGCCCACACCGGGCACTACCTTTGTACAGAGCACTGTACTAAGCACTTGGGAGAGAACAATACAAGAATATTTATTTATTTAATCATTCAATCATATTTATTGAGAGCTTACTGTGTGCAGAGCTCTGTACTAAGCACTTGGGAAGTACAATTCAGCTACAAAGAGGGACAATACCTGCCCAACAATGGGCTCATATTCTCCTTCCTCTCCCCCTCGCCCCCCGTCTCCATACCCCCCATCTTACCTCCTTCCCTTCCCCACAGCACCTGTATATATGTATATATGTTTGTACATATTTATTACTCTATTTATTTATTTATTTATTTTACTTGTACATATCTATTCTATTTAATTTATTTTGTTAGTATGTTTGGTTTTGTTCTCTGTCTCCCCCTTCTAGACTGTGAGCCCACTGTTGGGTAGGGACTGTCTCTATATGTTGCCAACTTGTACTTCCTAAGCGCTTAGTTCAGTGCTCTGCACACAGTAAGCGCTCAATAAATATGATTGATTGATTAGAAGGGGGGGAGACAGACATCAAAACGAGTAAACAGGCATCGATAGCATCAATATAAATAAGTAGAATGATCGATATATGCACATCATTAATAAAATAAATAGAATTACAGATATGTATGAATATACACATACAGAGTCAGAGGTCGGGAGTTCTAATCCCGGCTCCGCCGCGTGTCAGCTGTGTGACTTTGGGAAAGTCACTTAACTTCTCTCTGCCTCAGTTGCCTCATCTGTAAAAGGGGGATTAAGACTGTGAGCCCCACGTGGGACAACCTGATGACCTTGTATCTTCCCCAGCGCTTAGAACAGTGCTGTGCACATAGTAAGCGCTTAACAAATGCCATCATTATTATTATTATTATTACACAAGTGCTGTGGGGCAGGGATGGGGGGAGAGCAGAGGGCATGAATTGGGGTGATGGGGAAGGGAGGAGGAGCAGAGGAAAAGGGAGGCTTAATCTGGAAAGGTCTCCTGCGGGAGGTGAGCTTTCAGTAGGTGCTAGTATGGCAGATCAATCAATCAATCCTATTTATTGAGCGCTTACTGTGTGCAGAGCACTGTACTAAGTGCTTGGGAAGTACAAGTTGGCAACAAGTTGGCAGATGTGAGGAGGGAGGGCATTCCAGGCCAGAGAAATAGGAGGCGGGCCAGGGGTCGACAGCGGGACAGGTGAGAACGAGGCCCAGTGAGAAAGGTAGCGGCAGCAGAGGAACAGAGTGTGTGGTTTGGGATGGAGAGGAGAGAAGGGAGGTGAGGTAGGAGGGGGCGAGGTGATGGACAGCTTTAAAGCCAATAGGGAGGAGTTTTTGCATATAATAATAATAATAATAATAATAATAATAATAATAATAATAATAATGACATTTATTAAGCGCTTACTATGAGCAAGGCACTGTTCTAAGCACTGGGGGTATACAAGGTGATCAGGTTGTCCCACAGGGGGCTCACAGTCTTCATCCCCATTTTCCAGATGACGTAACTGAGGCCCAGAGAAGTTAAGTGACTTGCCCAAAGTCACACAGCTGACAAGTGGCAGAGCAGGATTCAAACCCATGACCTCTGACTCCAAAGTCCGGGCTCTTTCCACTGAGCCACGCTGCTTCTCTGCTTTGCTTGATAATAGCCAGACGCATTCCCTGCCCACAGTGAGCTTACATGTAATGCAGTAGGTGCCAGACACTGTTCTATGCACTGGGGAGGATACAAGCTAATCAGGTTGCACATGGTCCACGTCCCAACGTGGGGCTCACAGTCTTCATGCCCATTTCACACGGAGGAATAAGTGACTCACCCAAGGTCACACAGCAGACAAGTGATGGAGTCTTGACTAGAACACTGGTCCTTCTGACTTTAAGGCAGACTTGAGAAGCAGCGTGGCTCAGTGGAAAGAGCACGGGCTTTGGAGTCAGAGGTCAGGAGTTCAAATCCCACCATTGCCACTTGTCAGCTGTGTGACTTTGGGCAAGTCACTTCACTTCTCCGTGCCTCCGTTACCTCGCCTGTAAAATGGGGATGAAGACTGTGAGCCCCCCGTGGGACAACCTGATCACCCTGTAACCTCCCCAGCGCTTAGAACAGAGCTTTGCACATAGTAAGCACTTAATAAATGCCATCGTTATTGTTAAATTTTAGACTGTGAGCCCACTGTTGGGTAGGGACTGTCTCTATATGTTGCCAACTTGTACTTCTTAAGCGCTTAGTACAGTGCTCTGCACACAGTAAGCGCTCAATAAATATGATTGATTGATTGATTAAGGCCCATGATCTATCCACTAGGCCACACTCCTTCTCCGGCACTTCAACGCTCCCCTCACCCCACCATACTGAAGCACAGGGCTTTATATTCAGGGGTTTCCCTCACCTGTAAATACGTTAATGTCAGTCTCCCTTGCTGGATTATGGTATCCTTGAAAGCAGGGATCTTGTCCACCAATTCTAATCGTTCTCTCCCAGGTGCTTAGCAAAGTACTCTGCACACGGGAAGCACTAGAATATCACTGGTTGATTTTTATTTTTATCCCTGTTTTGCCCTCATTCCTATCAAATGTTTGCCTTCTGAAAAGAGCCCAGTGGATCAAACGTTGGTCGTCAGGCAATTGCTTGCCTCGAGTCTCCAAATTTTCCCTCAAGGTTGATCGAATCACCTCATATTCCATTTTAAGACAGTCGCCCTTCGCCGAAAATAGAACATAGGCGCATATATACCCACCGTCACTGCTCACAGTGGGGTGAACGAAAAGTCCTGTTAGGTTTCCCCTTTAGAATAATAATAATAATAACGTTGGCATTTGTTTAGCGCTTACTATGTGCCGAGCACTGTTCTAAGCGCTGGGGTAGATACAGGGTAATTAGGTTGTCCCACGTGGGGCTCACAGTCTTAATCCCCATTTTACAGATGAGGTAACTGTGGCCCAGAGACGTGAAGTGACTTCATCATCAATTGTATTTATTGAGCGCTTACTATGTGCAGAGCACTGTACTAAGCGCTTGGGAAGTACAAATTGGCAACACATAGAGACAGTCCCTACCCAACAGTGGGCTCACAGTCTAAAAGGGGGAGACAGAGAACAAAACCAAACATACCAACAAAATAAAATAAATATTTTTGTAATGACTTGCCCAGAATGTAAGCTCCCTGTGGGCAGAGACCACCTGTCTACTTGTTCTGTTTAGCTGTCTGTCTCCCCATTCTAGACTGTGAGCCCATTGTTCGGTAGGGACCGTCTCTATATGTTGCCAACTTGTGCTTCCCAAGCGCTTAGTACAGTGCTCTGCACACAGTAAGCGCTCAATAAATACGATTGAATGAATGAATGAATCCCCCATATCTGTTGTAATGCATTTTCCCAAGGGCTTAATGCAGTGCTCTCCACACAGTAAAGGTTCATTAAACACCACTGACTGATTGGTATTTAGAAAAGCATATTATAACTGTGCCAACATCTGAGAGTCGGATTCTTAAAGATTCAAGGCACGTGTGTGGGTAGTAACACCGAAGCTTTCTTAAAATGAAGACATTATAATCTAATAGCACCTTTAAAACCGAAATAATACAATGGACATTAGCACACAAAATGAATCATACTTGAATAGGGAAGACAAAGTCCTTCATAATTTTCAACAGACATATCTAATCATGTCAGTCACCGAGAGATGATGAACAATACGGAATTATCTTTATGTTTAGCGGAATCCCTGACTGTAAATCCTACCACGCAGCTGTTACCAGATCTATCAATGCCATTTTCAAAAGGGAAAGTGATCGAAGACACTTCATGGAGCTCTACATAATTGAATTAGTAGGCCGGGCTGTTCCAGGAGCAAATGAAGTCTGATGAATCAATTAATCAATGGTATTTATTGAGCGCGACTATGTGCAGGGCACTGTACTAAGCGGTCGGGGAGAGTACAGTACAGCAGAATAAGCAGATACGTTTCCTGCCCGTTACAAGCTTATGGTTTAGAGGGGGGTGACAGGCAATAATAGGAATAACAAAGTACAATATAATATAATATAAAAGATAATATAATATAATAATATAATATAATATAATATAATATAGTATAATATAATATAATATAATATAATATAATTAATATAGAGTTGCAGCATGGCTCAGTGGAAAGAGCCCGGGCTTTGGAGTCAGAGGTCATGGGTTCAAATCCCGACGCCACCACTTGTCAGCTGTGTGACTTTGGGCAAGTCACTTCACTTCTCTGGGCCTCAGATACCTCATCTGTAAAATGGGGATTAAGACTGTGAGCCCCCCGTGGGACAACCTGATCACCTTGTAAACTCCTCAGCGCTTCGAACAGTGCTTTGCACATAGTAAGCGCTTAATAAATGCCATTATTATCATACCTGTCTACGTGTTTTGTTTTGTTGTCTGTCTCTCCCCTTCTAGACCGTGAGCCCGTTGTTGGGTAGGGCCCGTCTCTATATGTTGCCGACATACTTTCCAAGCGCTTAGTACAGTGCTCTGCACATAGTAAGTGCTCAATAAATATGATTGAATGAATAATTTAAAGATACGGATATGGGTGCTGTGGATGGGGTGAATATCAAATGTCCAGAGGTCACAGACCAAGTGCGTAGATGATGGAGAAGGGAGAGGGAGTGGGGGAAAAGAGGGCTTTGTAGGGGAAGGCCTTTTGGAGGAGATGTGACCTCAATAAGGCTTTGAAGGTGGGGAGAGGGGCGGTCTGGGGGATTTGGAGAGAAAGAGAGTTCCAGGCCGGAGGGAGGATGTGGGAAAGGGGTCAGAGGCCAGATAGACGAGATCGGGGCTCAGTGAGTGAGATGATGATAAAGAAGCAAAGTTGTACAAATCACGGCTCCTCAAACTGTCAGCTGTGTGACTGTGGGCAAGTCCCTTAATTTCTCTGTGCCTCAGTTCCCTCATCTGTAAAATGAGGATTAAGACTGTGAGCCCCCAGTGGGACAACCTGATTATCTTGTAACCTCCCCAGTGCTTAGAACAGTGCTTTGCACATAGTAAATGCTTAATAAATGCCATCATCATTATTATTAGTAGATTATTGTACCAGCTGAGATGGAGCAGGAGATCAGGGAGCTGAGGAAGGGCGGGGAAAGCTGATGGACTGCTTTAAAGCTGAAAGGTAAGGAGTTTCTGTGACATGAGGAAAACCCACAGAATCCAGAATGACTTTTTCCGGGCAGCCTCAAGATTATAGAACTTAAAATGAAGTAGCGTGGCCTACTGGAAAGAGCACAGGAGAGTTAATCTGGAAACCTGTCCACTTGTATGCTGTGTGACCTCAGGCAAATCACTTAACTTCTCTGGGTCTAGGCTTCCTCTTCTGAAATGGGGATAAAATACCTGTTCTCCCTCCCTCTTAGATCCCAAGTCCCATGCAGGACAAGGGCAGCGTCCAACCTGCTTGTATCGCATTGAACCTGGCGCTTGGCAGAGTGCTTGGTGAGCACTTAAAAAGTACCACGATAATCAATGTAATTATTACTAAATTGGGAAGCAGCATCGCCCATTCATTCATTCAATTGTATTTATTGAGTGCTTACTGCACGCAGAGCACTGTACTAAGCGCTTGAGAAGTACAAATCGGCAAGATATAGAGATGGTCCCTACCCAACAAGGGGCTCACAGTCTAGAAGGGGGAGACAGACAACAAAACAATACAAGTAGACAGGCATCAATACCATCAGCATAAATGGAATTATAGCTGTATACACAGTAATTATACGCTAGTAAAAAGAGCAGGGACCACAAAGTCAAAAGACTTGGGTTCCAATCCTGGCTCCGCCACTTTTCATTCATTCATTCAATCAATTTTATTAAGCACTTACTGCTTGCAGAGCACTGTACTAAGCGCTTGGGAAAGTACAATACAATGATAAAGAGGAGAATCCCTGCCCACAATGAGCTCACGGTCTGGAGGAGGGGAAACAGACATTAATACAAATAAACAGACATCAATACAAATAAATAAAATGACATATACACACAGTGTTGTGGGGCTGGGAAGTGGGAAAGAGTATAGGGAGCAAGTCAGGATGACACAGAAGGGAGAGGGAGATGAAACTTATCTGCTGTGTGACCTAGGGCAAGTCTGTTAACTTCCCTGTGTCCATCTCAGTTATCTCATCTGTAAAATGGGGATTAAGAGTGTGAGCCCCATGTGAGGCAGAGACTGTGTCTAACCTGATTAGTTTAGAACAGTGCTTGATGCAGAGTAAGCATTTACCAAAGACCATGATTATTATAATCGTTATTAAAAGAACTGTGGAATAACACCAATAATACCAATGCTCACTAAATCATCAATTATTCCACAATATTTATTGACCACCAACTCCATGCAGAGCACTGAACTAAGCACTTCAGAGACCAGAACAGATGTCAGAATAGTCTACTCTCCCAACTGTTTAGTACAGTGTTCTGCACATAGTAAGCGTGGTTTAGTGGAAAGAGCCCGGGCTTGGGAGTCAGAGCCCATAGGTTTGAATCCCATGTCCCCAGCTGATCAGCTGTGTGACTCTGTGTCTCAGTTTCCCCAACTGTAAAATGGGGATGAAGACTGTGAATCCCACATGGGACAACCTGATGACCTTGTATCTCCCCCAGCGCTTAGAACAGTGCTTGGCACTTTAGTAAGCGCTTAACAATCAATCAATCAATCATATTTATTGAGCACTTACTGTGTGCAGACCACTGTACTAAGTGCTTGGGAAGTACAAGTTGGTAACATATAGAGATAGTCCCTAGCCAACAGTGGGCTCACAGTCTAAAAGACTGTATTATTAACAAATACCATCATTATTATACTCCCCCTTCTAGACTGTGAGCCCATTGTTGGGTAGGGACCGTCTCTATATTTTGCCGACTTGTACTTCCTAAGCGCTTAGTACAGTGCTCTGCTCACAGTAAGCGCTCAATAAATACTACTGAATGAATGAATGAATAAATACGATTGAATGAAATACCATCCTGGCCTTGGAAGTTTACAACCTAATGGGGCAGAGAAAGCCAAACTGATTTCCAGAACAGAGGAGGAAGTGCTTAACCCAGAGAGTATGGAAAGTGTTATGTACAAAAACTGCTCCAGGTGATTCAGCCTAGAAAATGCTGAAGTGGCATGTAGGTGCTGAGTGCGTGGTTTGTAGGATATGACCTGGGGAGAAGAAAAATCACTGAATATGATGCAACTTTCACAAAGAATACATGGAATCCTGAGAAAAAGATAAATCACCAGGAAGGCTTTCTTCAGAGCCGAAACCTCCTCCACTTCCTTGGCCTTTCTCTCAGTGTCAATAATAGCAGGGTTACCTCGGGTGCCGACCTTCTCTCTGTGCCTCAATATCGCCTGTCTCACCGCTGAGCCCTGGCTCACCTCTTGCCTGTGGCCTGGAATGTCCTCCCTCCTCAAATTCGACAATTACCCTCCCGCCTTCAAAGCCTTACTGAAGGCCCATCTATTCCAAGAGGTCTTCCCTAAGCCCCAACTTTTCCTCATCTTCCACTCCCTTCTGCATCACCCTGACTTGCTCCCTTTGCTCTTCCCCCCCCTCCCAGCCTCACCCCACTTATGTCTTTATCTTTCATTTTATTCATTTGTATTGAAGTCTGTTCTGCCGCCCCCCACCCCCCACCCCACCCAGACTGAGAGCTCATTGTGGGCAGGAAATGTCACCATTCATTGTTGTATTGTACTTTCTTTCACAAGTGCTTAGTACAGTGCTTTCTATACAGTAAGCTCTTCATAAATATGATCAATCGTATTTACTGAGCGCTTATTGTGTGCAGAGCACTGTACTAAGTGCTTGGGAAGTACAAGTTGGCACCATATAGAGACAGTCCCTACCCAACAGTGGGCTCACAGTCTAGAAGGGGGAGACAGAGAACAAAACCAAACATATTAACAAAATTAAATAAATACATATGTACAAGTAAAATAAATAAATAAATAGAGTAATAAATATGTACAAACATATATACATATATACAGGTGCTGTGGGGAAGGGAAAGAGGTAAGATGGGGGGATGGAAAAGGGGACGAGGGGGAGAGGAAGGAGGGGGCTCAGTGTGGGAAGGCCTCCTGGAGGAGGTGAGCTCTCAGTAGGGCCTTGAAGGGAGGAAGAGAGCTAGTTTGGCAGATGTGCAGAGGGAGGGCATTCCGGGCCCGGGGGAGGACGTGGGCTGGGGGTCGACGGCGGGACAGGTGAGAATAAGGCAGTGAGTAGATTAGCAGCAGAGGAGCGGAGGGTGCGGGCTGGGCTGGAGAAGGAGAGAAGGGAGGTGAGGTAGGAGGGGGCGAGGGGATGGACAGCCTGGAAGCCCAGGGTGAGGAGTTTCTGCCTGATGTGCAGATTGATCGGTAGCCAATTGAATGAATGAATTTATTAATAATAATAACAATAATAATGATGGTATTTGTTAGGTGCTTACTATATGCCAAGCATGGTTCCAAGCACTGGGGTAGTTACAAGGTAATCCCATTGTCCCACATGGGGCTCACAGTCTTAATCCTCGTTTTATTATTGTTATTATCATTAATAGTAATAATAATAATAATAATGTTGGTATTTGTTAAGTGCTTACTATGTGCCAAGCACTGTTCTAAGCGCTGGGGCAGATACAAGGTAATCAGGTTGTCCCACGTGGGGCTCACAGTCTTCATCCCCATTTTACAGATGAGGGAACTGAGACCCAGAGAAGTTAAGTGATTTGCCCACAGTCACACAGCTGACAAGTGGCAGAGCTGGGATTTGAACCCATGACCTCTGACTCCAAAGCCCGTGCTCTTTCCACTGAGCCACACTGCTTCTTATTTTACAGATGAGGGAACTGAGGCACAGACAAATTAAGCGACTTGCCCAAGGACACAAAACAGACAAATGGCGGAGCCAGGATTAGGACCCATGACCTCTGACCCCCAAGCCTGGAGTCTTTCCACTAAGCCACACTGCTTCTATGTGCTTATTTACTGTGTGTGGGGCACTGTACTAAGCATTGGGAAAGAATAGGAAATTAGATATGGTCACCCTTGGAGGCTCAAAATCAAAAAATGAGAAGGGGAAGAGGGGAGACTGGTGAGAGACACATCAGGAGAATGAAACAGAGAAGTAAAACGGCTTGGCGATGAGGAGAAAACCGGATAGGGGAGAAGCACAATTTGGGGCTCTGGTGGCTCAGAGTCCTCGGTCCCTCCCACGCCCACGGTGAGCTCTCCATCCAGAAGCAGTGTGGCTCAGTGGAAAAGAGCATGGGCTTTGGAGTCAGAGGTCATGGGTTCAAATCCTGGCTCCGCCAACTGTCAGCTGTGTGACTTTGGGCAAGTCACTTCACTTCTCTGGGCCTCAGTTACCTCATCTGTAAAATGGGGATTAAGACTGTGAGCCCAATGTGGGACAACCTGGTCACCTTGTAACCTCCCCAGCGCTTGGAACAGTGCTTTGCACATAGTAAGCGCTTAATAAATGCCATTATCATTATTATCCACAGCCACCCACTCTTCCCCAGGATTTGTGGCAGGGACGCCAAGCTGCAGCTTCTTCTCTCCATCTGCCAGGGCAGTGGGGCGTGGGGCGGGATGGGGGTCCAGGGTGACACCGAGGAAAATCGGGGTTCTGGCTGGTGGTGGGCCACGAGCAGGCTCAGGGACGTCCAGCCTGTTCCAAGTCATCAGTGTGGCCCCGATGTCCCTGGGTTGGCTGGGTTTCAGGCCAGGTACTGCCCACTTGCTCACAATCAGAGAAGCAGCGTGGCTCAGTGGGAAAGAGCCCGGGCTTTGGAGTCAGAGGTCATGGGTTCAAATCCCGGCCCTGTCAATTGACAGCTGTGTGACTTCGGGCAAGTCACTTAACTTCTCTGGGCCTCAGTGACCTCACCTGTAAAATGGGGATTAAGACTGTGAGCCCCCCGTGGGACAACCTGATCACCTTGTAACCTCCCCAGTGATTAGAACAGTGCTGTGCACATAGGAAGCGCTTAATAAATTCCACTAAAAAAAAAAATCAGAGGCCATCACCTCAGAGACCTTTACCCACCACACGCAACGATCCCACCTCACTCGACGACCCCTCACCCAATGACCTCACCTCACACAATGACTCCTCACACTACAACCTCTAACCCAACCACCCCTCACATAATGACCCCCCCACACAATGACCCCTCACATGCCCCCTGGCCTGCAATGCCCTCCCTCCACACATCCACCAAGTTAGCTCTCTTCCTCCCTTCAAAACCCTACTGAGAGCTCACCTCCTCCAGGAGGCCTTCCCAGACTGAGCCCCCTATTTTCCTCTCCTCCTCCCCACCCCACCGCCCTACCTCCTTCCCCTCCCCACAGACCTGTATATATGTTTGTCCAGATTTATTACTCTATTTATTTTACTTGTACATACTTACTATTCTATTTATTTTGTTAATGATGCACATCTAGCTTTATTTCTATTTGTTTTGATGACTTGACACCTGTCCACATGTTTTGTTTTATTGTCTGTCTCCCCCTTCTAGACTGTGAGTCCATCGTTGGGTAGGGACCGTCTCTATATGGTGCCAACTTGTACTTCCCAAGTGCTTAGTACAGTGCTCTGCACACAGTAATTGCTCAATAAATACGACTGAATGAATGAATGACCCCACCTTCTACTATGACCCATCCAGAGGTGATGACCTCAACACACACAACGCCCCACCACATGTGATGGCAACAAAAAACAAAGTGACCCCACACAATAATAATAATTATTATTATTATTATGGCATTTGATAAGCTCTTACTATGTGCCAGGCATTGTACCAATGACTCCAGCACATGCAATTATTCCAACACACGTGATGAGTCCAACACACATGTGATGAAAGCAACATATGCAATGATCCCAACGCATGGAATGGCCCGAACACATGTGATGAAAACAGCAGAGCTAACAAACTACCAGTTGTCACCACGAGACCGTAGTTGTTCTCTCCTCACTGATTTAGGGGAATCCAAGAGAGGAAGAAGACATGCTCTTTGCCCAACAGGAGCTTTCATTCATTCATTTACTCATTGAATTGTATTTATTGAGTGCCTACTGTGTGTAGCCCCTCTCAGGGTCACACCTGGAGAGTTTCCAGTCCTCTACCAGTCTCGGCTATCATCATCATCAATCGTATTTATTGAGCGCTTACTGTGTGCAGAGCACTGTATGGGACACAGAGTCAAGCAGAGGCCTACTCATTCCATTCCTAGCTTACCTGGATTGAGAAGCAGCATGGCTCAGTGGAAAGAGCACGGGCTTTGGAGTCAGAGGTCATGGGTTCAAATCCTAGCTCTGCCAATTGTCAGTTAGGTGACTTTGGGCAAGTCACTTAACTTCTCTGTGCCTCTGTTACCTCATCTGTAAAATGGGGATTGGGACTGTGAGCCCCCCTTGGGACAACCTGATCACCTTGTAACCTCCGCAGCACTTAGAACAGTGCTTTGTACATAGTAAGCCTTTAATAAATGCCATTATTATTATTACCCAGTGGCTAGTGAGTGGCAGGCCATCAACCACTTCCGTATTTTTACCAAGAAAACTCTGTGGATCCACTACCAGAACGATTGCAGATGGAGAGAGGGGCGTACCGAGAGAGATGTGTTCGTGGTGTGGCCATGAGTTGGAAACGACTTGAGGCATAAGACAAGACAAGACTGTACTAAGTGCTTGGGAAAGTACTAAACAGCAATAGAAAGAGACAATCAATGCCCACTTCCACTCTAATGGCCATTTTACTTTCAATTGATCCACTTCAAAGCTGTCTAGGGTGATTTGTGCACTAGATAAAATGTGGACATGCTCTAAGTGAAATCACTTGGATAGAGCACAGGCCTAGGAGTCAGAAGGATCTGGGTTCTCATCAAAGTCCTGTTACTTGCTTGCTGTGTGACCTTTAGCAAGTCTTTTACTTATCTGTGCCTCAGTGACCTCATCTGGAAAATGGGGATTGAGACTGTGAGCAACATTTGGGACAGGGTCTGTGCCCCACCTGATTTGCTTATATCCACCCCAGTGCCTAGTAATACTACTACTACTACTACTACTACTACTACTACTACTACTACTACTACTACTACTACTACTACTACTAATAATAATAATAATGGTACTTTTTAAGCACTATCTGCCATGCACTGTTTTAAGCACTGGGGTAGATACAAGTTGAACAGAGTCCCCGTCCCACAAGGGGCTCACACTCTTCATCCCCATTTTACAGATGAGGTAACTGAGGCACAGAAAAGCGAAGTGACTTGCCCAAAGTCACACAGCAGACAAGTGCAGTGCCTGTCACATAGTAAGCACTTAAAAATACTGCAATTACTAAATATTGCTGAGAGAAGAGGACACCGCCACAAGGATTAAGCTGAAAAAAGATATCCAAGAATGTTTCCATTTTATTTCGAAGTGAGATTTGCCTTCCAGGAAATTCTAATTTCACAGGGAAAATCATTTTATTAGATTTACAAGTGAAGTGAAAAAGGCAGGGAAGATTTTGATTTTCACCTGCGTGCATTCAATTTATGGGAAGAATATGGAAATAATGTAATTGCTCATAATGGGAAGATTTCCTTTGGACCTTGAATTTAGAGGATGGGCTGCTTATGAACAGTGGAACCTCTTCTGAGGGAAAATTGGATCTTGAAGTTTTTTTAAGAAAATCTGATCCTTATCAACACAATAGGAAATAAATTTCTGAATCCTCCCACTTTTTTTCTCCACCACTAAACCCTTACCAAAACAAAACAAAACAAAAACAGGCTTATTTGCTTGAAAGGTTCTCGGTGTAAAGGCAATTTAAACTGTTCATAAACATCTGCCTGCCTAGATACACAGGACAGTGGACATAATACCTTGCTTTCTCATTCTCCTGGAATAGTCGGTTACATGGCTAAACATATATTCAAAAATAGAGATGGAAATTATTTACTTTGGGAGCCCTGACGGTCTTACTGTTAGATCATTTTCATGCTGTTTAACAATTCTCACACTCGTGGAGGAGCCTGAATATTTCCAACTGTTCTCATTTCATTCATTCATTCATTCAACTGTATTTATTGAGCACTTACTGTGCGCAGAACGCTGTCCTAAGCACTTGGGAGAGTACAATATAACAATAAACAGACACATTCCCTGCCCACAATGAGCTTACAGCCCAGATTATCTCGCTACAGAAGCATTCAGGGCATGTCACTTGTATATATGTATATATGTTTGTACATATTTATTACTCTATTTATTTATTTATTTATTTTACTTGTACATATCTATTCTATTTATTTTATTTTGTTAATATGCTTGGTTTTGTTCTCTGTCTCCCCCTTCTAGACTGTGAGCCCACTGTTGGGTAGGGACCGTCTCTATATGTTGCCAACTTGTACTTCCCAAGCACTTAGTACAGTCCTCTGCACACAGTAAGCACTCAATAAATACGATTGATTGATTGATTGATGTCACCCCCACTCCTCAAAAATCTCCAGTGGTTACCTATCAACCTCTGTAACAATGACTCCTCACTATTGGCTTCAAAGCTGTCCATCCCCTTGTTCCTTCTGACCTCACCTCCCTTCTCTCCTTCTCCATCCCAGACCACACACTCTGCTCCTCTAACTAACCTTCTCACTGGGCCTCGTTCTCGTCTGTCCCGCTGTCGACGCCTGGCCCACGTCCTGCCTCTGTCCTGTAATGCCCTCCCTCCTCAAATCCGCCAAACAATCACTTTTCACCCCTTCAAATCCCGAATGAAGGCGCAACTCCTCCAAGAGGCCTTCCCAGATTAAGCCCCCTTTTCCTCAGCTCCCCTTCCCTTCCATCATCAATCGTATGTCCCCTCGACTTGCTCCCTTTGCTTAAATCTGCGTATATATGCTTATATCTATAATTATATTTATTAATTTTGATGCCTGTTTACTTGTTTTGATGTCTTGTCCCCCTCTCTGGACTGTAAACCCATTGTGAGCAGGATAATCTCTCTTTATTGTAGTATTGTACTTGCCAAGCACTTAGTACAGTGTTCTGCACACAGTAAGCATTCAATGAATACGATTGAATGAATTAATGACAGACATCAATACAAATCAATCAATCAGTAGTATTTATTGAGCGCTTACTGTGTGCAGAGCACTGTACTAAGCACTTGGGAAGTACAAGTTGGCAACATATAGAGACAGTCCCTACCCAACAGTGGGCTCACAGTCTAAAAGATCAATAAATTATAGATATGTACATAAGTGCTGTGGGGCTGGGAGGGGGATGAACAAAGGGAGCGAGTCAGAGCGATGCTGAAGGGAGTAGGAGAAGAGGAAAGGGGGTGTTTAGTTAGGGAAGGCCTCATGGAGGAGATGGGCCTTCAATAAGGCTTTGAAAAGGGGGGAGAGTCATTGTCCACTGGACTTTCATTCATTCAATTGTATTTATTGAGCGCTTCCTGTGTACAGAGCACTGTACTAAGCACTTGGGAAGTACAAGTCGGTGACACATAGAGATGGTCCCTACCCAACAACGGGCTCAAGGTCTAGAAGGGGGAGACAGACAACAAAACAAAACATGGACAGGTGTCAAGTCTGTCAGAATAAATAGAATTAAAGCTAAGTGCACATCATTAACAAAATAAATAGAATAGTAAATATGTACAAGTAAAATAAATAGAGTAATGAATCTGTACAAACATATATACAGGTGCTGTGGGGAGGGGAAGGAGATAGGGCTGGAGGGGGGGAGGAGGAGAGGAAAAAGGAGGCTCAGTCTGGGAAGGCCTCCTGGAGGAGGTGAGTTATCAGTAGGGCTTTGAAGGGAGCAAGAGAGCGAGATTGGCAGATGTGTGGAGGGAGGGCATTCCAGGAAAGGGGAAGGACATGGGCCGGGGTCGACGGCGGGACAGGCAAGAATGAGGCCCAGTGAGGAGGTTAGCGGTGGCAGAGGAGCGGAGGGTGCGGGCTGGGCTCAATCTGCGCATCAGGCAGAAACTCCTCACCCTGGGCTTCAAGGCTGTCCATCACCTCGCCCCCTCCTACCTCACCTCCCTTCTCTCCTTCTACTGCCCAGCCCGCAACCTCCCGCTCCTCCACCGCTAATCTCCTCACTGTACCTCGTTCTCGCCTGTCCCGCCATCGACCCCCGGCCCACGTCCTCCCCCAGGCCTGGAATGCCCCCAATCCCTCTGCCCCTCCGCCAAGCTAGCTCTCTTCCTCCCTTCAAGGCCCTGCTGAGAGCTCACCTCCTCCAGGAGGCCTTCCCAGACTGAGCCCCTTCCTTCCTCTCCCCCTCGTCCCCCTTTCCATCCCCCCATCTTACCTCCTTCCCTTCCCCACAGCACCTGTATATATGTATATATGGTTGCACATATTTATTACTCTATTTATTTTACTTCTACATTTCTATCCTATTTATTTTATTTTGTTGGTATGTTTGGTTTTGTTCTCTGTCTTCCCCTTTTAGACTGTGAGCCCACTGTTGGGTAGGGACTGTCTCTATGTGTTGCCAATTTGTACTTCCCAAGCGCTTAGTACAGTGCTCTGCACATAGTAAGCGCTCAATAAATATGATTGATTGATTGATTGATTGGGCTGGAGAAGGAGAGAAGGGAGGTGAGGGAAGACGGGGTGAGGGGATGGATGAACAGCCTTGAAACTGAGAGTGAGGAGTTTTTGCTTGATGCATAGGTTGACAGGCAGCCACTGGAGAGTTTTGAGGAGGGATTTGAGGAGGGAGGGTGTTCCAGGCTAGAGGCAGGACATGTAACACTTCTGAGATCCCCTCTTTTAAAAGCAGATGGTATTTATTTCTGTAACTGACATCCAGTGTTACATTTCCTCCTTTACTCCTTGTTCCTTCGCAAACTTTTAAATCTGCAGTCAATAATGAAGAGGCAGGGAGTTAAAACGAACTACAAACCTCTCAGATTGTTTTCATCACAACAATCTTTTCATATGGTATCCATTAGTCCTTAATATGTGCCAGACACTGTACTAAGCACTGAAATAGATACAAGCTAATCAGGTTGGATACAGTCCCTGTCCCACGTGGGGCTCATTGTCTTAATCCCCATTTACAGATGAGGGAACTGAGGCACAGAGAAGGTGACTTATCCAAGGTCAAACGACAGACAAATGGTAGAGGTTCTACACCAAGTGCCTCCTTATTATAGAGACTCTGGCTAAACTTCTGGAAATATTGCTACTCTCTAGAAATCTACTAGTTGCAAACAAGATGCTACAAAATAGTCACATCTGGAAAGACCGTATTGCTGATGAAGTGAAGATTTCTAATCTGTTTTGAAAATGGCCCACTGGGCCAAAAGAGTTTCATAGAATTTAGAAACCAAGGGCCCAACATACCCCTTAGATTTTAAACTTTTGTGAATCTCAGTACCACAGAAATCAAACTGAAATTCATTTTTTTTACTGCTTCAACTGACAAATAATTCAGTTGGAATGATGATCTTCTGTGGTTAAATAAAAAAATACAATTGACACCTGCCACCCAGATGTACTCCAAATTTTGGCACCACCGCCAAGCAATTGGATTCAGAAATACAAAAACATGAGAGTAATGTGACCTCCGCCAATTATCTTTAACAAAGAGCCAGTGGGAATGCAAGATAATCTTTAATGTCCTCAGGGATAGTGATTTTTTTCCTGTACTTTCCCCAGTATTTATGATGATCTACACTGGAAAGCAATGTGGCTGTAACAGAAAGCACATAGCTCTGGGAGTCAGAAGACCTGGGTTCTGATCCCAGCTCCGCTACGTGTAGGCTGTGTGACCTTTGGCAAGTCATTTAACTTCTCTGTGCCCGCTTCCCTCATCCGTAAAATGGGGATTAAGACTATGAGCCTCAGGTGGGATGTAGACAGTGTCCAACGTGTCCCCCCTTCTAGACTTGAGAAGCAGCGTGGCTCCGTGGAAAGGGCCTGGGCTTTGGAGTCAGAGGTCATGGGTTCAAATCCTGGCTCTGCCACTTGTCAGCTGTGTGACACTGGGCAAGTCGCTTCACTTCTCTGGGCCTCAGTTACCTCACCTGTAAAATGGGGATTAAGATGGTGAGCCCCCTGTGGGACAACCTGTTCGCCTTGTAACCTCCACAGAGCTTAGAACAGTGCTTTGCACATAGTAAGCGCTTAATAAATGCCATTATTAAGTAATTAATTAATTAGACTGTGAGCCCGTTGTTGGGTAGGGACCGTCTCTATATGTTGCCAACTTGTACTTCCCAAGCACTTAGTACAGTGCTCTGCACACAGTAAGTGCTCAATAAATACGATTGAATGAATGAACGTGATTCACTTGTATCTACCCCAGCACTTAATCCAGTGCCTGGCACATAGTAAGCGCTTAACAAATTCCATAATAAAAAGTTAGCACTCAGTAAAGTCTATTGGTTGGTTGATTTCATTCATTCATTCGATCGTATGCATTGAGAGCATGCTGTGTGCAGAGCACTGTATTAAGCGCTTGGGAGAATACAATAGAACAATACACATTTTCTGCCTACAAAGAGCTTAAGGTCTAGAGGGAATCTGTAAACCCACAAAGATAAGGTGAGAATGTAAGGAAGGAGAGAGGTTCTCTAAGTAGAGCACACACATTCCTGAACTCTGTGACTGGATCTTTCAGAACAATAAAGCCTGCCTAATCATTATGCCTCTGCTACTTTCAAATGATTTTTCTGGAGTCTTCCTTTCAGACGCCACAGCATCTTTGTTTCTCCCTGTTGCTCTCTCTCTTCCTCTCTTGGTGGCCATTAACTATACTGACAGTTTGACAGGCTGAAATAAGGAAATAAAACACTTAAACATTGTTTCCTGATGTATGCATTCATCTCTTCTGCCAAACACAGATATTGAGGAGATACTTCACTCCTCCTGTCAGCTCACTAAATTATACCCCAGCTCTCATAGCAACACAATTCTCTGTCTTCCTCCTGCCGTTGATCTGGTTTCTTATTAGATGAACATACAAGTGCCATTACACTCTTTAGCACAAACCTTTCTCTCTGTCTCTCCTTTTCCTTTTTTTTTTAAACGAATATTGAGCTTTCTCAACTGAAGAACTAAGTTTCTGTAGAAAATGAAGATCATATCCTCATTGTTTTTTTTTACTGGCAGAATTCAAACTCTCAAACTGATTTCATTTTTGGCCATCTTTGGAAACTTAAAAGTAATTAATAATAAGAAGAATAATCACGGGGATATTGGTTAAGACTTTACTGTAGGCCAACACTGTTCTAAGCGTTGCAGGAGATACAAGACAGTCAGATGGGAAGCAGTCTCTATCTCTCATGGGGCTCACAATCAAAGCAGGAGATTCCCAGGAGTGACAGAATGACATCTCCCTTCTCAAATCCTCCAGACAATTCCTCTTGATAATTCCTCTCCCCCACTTCAAAGCCTTAATGAAGGCCCATCTCCTCCAAGAGGCCTTCTCAGACTAAGCCCCACTTTTCCTCAGCTCCCACTCCATTCTGAATCCCCCTTTGCTCTTCCGAGCTTCTCCCAGCCCTATAGCACTTAATGTCCATATCTGTCATTTTATTCAATTGTATTGATGTCTGTCTCCCCGCCTCTAGACTATAAGCTTCTTGTAGGCAGGGAATGTCTCTCAATTTTTACTGAATTGTACTTTCCCAAGCACTCAGCACCTGCTCTGTACACAGTAAGTCCTCAATAAAAACAACTGAATGAATGAATAAACAGGGTGAATTGTTTAACTTGTGTCATTCGGATTAGCAGCTGTTTGGACTTGTTTTTAATCAATTAATCGATCACTTAGTTGTATTTATTGAGCACTTACTGTGTGCAGAGCACTTGTATTAAACACTTGGGAGAGTAAGATAAAATAGAGTCGATAGACACGTTCCCTGCCCACAATGAGCTTACACTCTACAATCAGTCTATTATGATCAACATCAGTGTGTTGGCAAATGCCAGGATGTTGAAAGAAAGCAGTTTGATAAAATAGCTGACATCCCAGATTACCTCACAGCATCAATACTGCTCTCATTAAGGCTTCGCACTTGCCCCCAAAACAGGATTCCACTAAAGAAATTTGGAAGTGGTGTGGCAGTTCTTGATATCACCAGGGGGTGATCTGGGGAAGATGGAAAAGAAAAAAAGCTTGGAAACATGCTGGGTGCCAAAGAAATCCGTGCATCAAATCAAGTGTGCTTTACACTCTCCTTCCATAGAATAATGATAATGATTGAATTTATAGAGCATGCCCATACTACGTCTCAAGTGCAGAGGTAGATACAAGCTTATGAAGTCAAAAATCTGTAGTGCCTTGGCACAACCCTACTGCTTAAACATACATCCTCTCAAATACCCACTTTTTTTTTCTATTCCTATCTGTAAATAACTCATCAGCTAAAAAGCATCATGACCTAGTGGATAGAACCCAGTTCATTCATTCATTCATTCAGTTATATTTATTGAGCGCTTACTGTGTGCAAAGCACTGTACTAAGCGCTTTGGAAGTACAAGTTGGCAACATATAGAGACGGTCCCTACCCAACAATGGGCTCACAGTGTAGAAACTCTCACAGTTCTGGGAGTCAAGGGACCGGAGTTCCAAACCAGGATCCACCCATTCCCTGCTGTGTGACCCTGGCCAAGTCACCTAATTTACCTGTACCTCCCTTTCTTCATCTGTAAATTAGAGATCAAATATCTGTTCTTCCTCCCTCTAAGACTGTGAGCTCTAAGTAGGACAGGGACTGTGTCCGATCTCCTTACATTTTATCCATCCCAATCAACAATCATATTTATTGAGTGCTTACTGTGTGCAGAGCATTGTATTAAACATTTGGGAGAATACAATATAATAGATTTGGTACACATGTTCCCTGATCATTAGGTGCTTATAATAACGATAATAATAATAATAACGGTATTTGTTAAGCGCTTATTATGTGCCAAGCACTGTTCTAAGTACTGGGATGGATACAAGGTTATCGGGTTGTTACTGTGTGCAGAGCACTGTACTAAACACTTGAGTATTTATTGAGCTCCAGCCATATACAGAGCACTGTACTGAGCACTTGGGAGATCCCAGTAAAAAATATTTGGTAGACACATTCCCTGCTCCAACAAACTTACAATCAATCAATTAATGGTCTTTATCCATTCCTCGGTAATGTCCTGTTCACCTTCATTATTAGACTGTGAGCCTCATGTGGGACAGGGACTGTGTATGTCATGCTTATCTTGTATCTCACTCACTCAATTGTATTTATTGAGCACTTACTGCATGCAGAGCACTGTACTAAGTGCTTGGAGAGTACAATTCATCCATAAAGAGAGACAATCCCTGCCCACACCGGGGTTACAGTCTACTCCAGCACCTTACACAGTGCTTGGCACATAGCAAGCACTTATCACATACCACGATAATTATCATTATGATTAGCCTAGCCTTCACTGAGAAACCAGAGGAAGAGGAGAACCTTTCTTCAGAACCAAAGTCCCTAACAGAACCGATTAGATTAATTGTTAAAAAGTAGGCTGGCATCAGACTGTAACTCATTTTATGTTTTCTAATAATATATCATCACACCCTCACTCTGATAATAATAATAATGGCATTTGTTAAGCGCTTACTATGTGCAAGCACTGTTCTAAGCGCTGGGGAGGTTACAAGGTGATCAGGTTGTCCCATGGAGAGCTCACAGTTTTAATCCCCATTTTACAGATGAGGTAACTGAGGCACAGAGAAGTTAAGTGACTTGCCCAAAGTCACACAGCTGACAATTGGAGGCGCTGGGATTTGAACCCATGAACTCTCTCCACTTCTCCACGCTGTTTCTCCAAACTGATGTGTGCAGTTGCTGGATTTTCCCCCAACTAACCTGGTTTTGTGGAAACACAGTCTTGGAATTAATGAATCTTCAGTATTAATGAGAGCCAGGTGGTTTCCCAGCACTTTCCTTTGTGGCTGGGTAATTAAAAGGGCAAGATACCAGCTTTCTTGTTTAAAGAAAAATATGATCTCTCTTGCTCTGGAAATGATGATCCAATCTCAGTCCAGCACACATGAATCCTCGGAGTGAATTATCAGTCACTAAAAATCATGACTGTTTTACCAGGAATCTGCATTCACTGCTTCTTCTTTATTGATTTATCAATCAAGGTGAGTTTGAAATGAAAATGCTAAAATGCTCTTCGGTAAGACCAAATATGATAATGTTGACTGCATGGAAAGGTACCCATTTGTTTATTGGATAACAAGCCCCTTCATTCATTCAATCATATTTATTGAGCACTTACTGTATGCAGAGCGCTGTACTAAGTGCTTAGAAAGTACAATTTGGCAACAGAGAGGGACAATCCCTACCCAACAGTGGGCTCACAGTGTAGAAGGGGGGAGACAGACAACAAAACAAAACAAGTAGATAGGCATCAGTAGCATCATAATAAATAATAATAATAATAATAATAATGATAGCATTTATTAAGCGCTTACTATGTGCAAAGCACTGTTCTAAGCGCTGGGGAAATTACAAGGTGATCAGGATGTCCCACAGGGGGCTCACAGTCTTAATCCCCATTTTACAGATGAGGGAACTGAGGCGCATAGAAGTTAAGTGACTTGCCCAAAGTCACACAGCTGACAAGTGGCGGTGTCAGGATTTGAACCCATGACTTCTGACTCCAAAGCCTGTGCTCTTTCCACTTAGCCACGCTGCTTCTATATATATGTATATATATCTATAAATAGAATTATAGATATATATACATCATTAATAAAATGAATGGAATTATAGATATGTACATATATACACAAGTTGTGTGGGGCATGGAGGGGGGTAGAACAGAGGGAGAGAGTTGGAGTGATGGGGAGGGGAGGAGGAGCAGAGGAAAAGGGAGGTCCAATCTGGGAAGGGCTCCTGGAGGATGTGAGCTCTCAGTAGGGCTTTGAAGGGGGGAAGTGAGATATTTCATTCATTCATTCATTCATTCAATTGTATTTATTGAGCGCTTACTGTGTGCAGAGCACTGTACTAAGCGCTTGGGAAGTACAAGTTGGCAACATATAGAGACAGTCCCTACCCAACAATGGGCTCAAGGGACGGCATTCCAGGCCAGAGGTAGGATGTGGGCCGGGGTCGATGGTGGGACAGGAGAGAACGAGGTACAGTGAGGAAGTTAGCGGCGGCAGAGGAGCGGAGGGTTTGGGCTGGGCTGGAGAAGGAAAGAAGAGAGGTGAGGTAGGAGGGGGCGAGGGGATGGACAGCCTTGAAGCCAAAAGTGAGGAGGGTTTTGCTTGATTCAAAGGTTGACGGGCAACCACTGGAGATTTTTGAGGAGGAGGATGACACGCCCAGAGCGTTTCTGTACAAAGATAATCCAGACAGCAGAGTGAAGTATAGAATGAAGTGGGGAGAGACAGGAGGTTGGACAGTCACCTCGTTAAGCATGTGCTAAAATCCCTATTTCAAAAGTGAGGAAACTGAGACACCCAAAAGTTGTGACTTGTCCAAGGCTGCCCAGCAGGCAAGTGGAGGAGATAGGATTAGAATTCAGGTCTCCTGACTCTGAGTTCTGTGCTCTTTCCACTAAGCCAATTAGTGGAACCCAACATTTGTTCATCATTTAGTCATATTTACTGAGCGCTAATTGCATGCAGAGCACTGTATGAAGTAGTGTGGTTCAGTGGAAAGAGCACGGGCTTTGGAGTCAGTGGTCATGGGTCCAAATCCTGGGTCCGCCAATTGTCAGCTGGGTGACTTTGGGCAAATAACTTCTCTGCACCTCAGTTACCTCATCTGTAAAATGGGGATTGACTGTGAGCTCCCTGTGGGACAACCTGATCACCTTGAAACCTCCCCAGCACTTAGAACAGTGCTTTGCACATAGTCAGCGCTTAATAAATGCCATAAAAAAGTGCTTAGGACAGGCTTGCAATTCAGCAGTCTATGACTCCCAAGATGAATGAAAGGTGTCAGGGTAGTCTGGAGTCTTCCAGTTAAAACGCTGTCCCTCCCTCAATCAATCAATCAATCAATCGTATTTACTGAGCACTTACTGTGTGCAGAGCACTGTACTAAGCACTTGGGAAGTACAAGTTGGCAACATATAGAGACAGTCCCTACCCAACAGTGGGCTCACAGTCTAAAAGAGGGAGACAGAGAACAAAACCAAACATACTAACAAAATAAAATAAATAGAATAGATATGTACAAGTAAAATAAATAAATAAATAACTAGAGTAATAAATATGTACAAACATATATACATATATACAGGTGCTGTGGGGAAGGGAAGGAGGTAAGATGGGGGGGATGAAGAGGGGGACGAAGGGGAGAAGAGGGGGACGAGGGGGAGTGGTTTCCCCCAGCAGGATCTGATTGATGAGCAAATCAGTGTAGTGAGTGTTCACCACGATCAAATCGGTGGTAAAATCTGCTGGTCAAGTCCGTCATGTGAGGGACACAGTCCCCAGGACTGAATCCAGGGTAGTTCGGGTGCAATCGCTGCAGTTTGTGGCATAAGGGGTCTTTCATCCCCTTACAAGCCCGGTGGAGTGTCTACACGCTGTGAAATCCGATAAAAAACTGCAAACCAGTGGGAAGGAAATAGAAAAATTCCATTCTTCTCCTTTTCTCTTGCTTCCTATTAAAAGCCCAGGTCATTTTTTTTCCCCTCAAGAGTGGGGAGATTGGGGTAGTGAGAGGTTATTAATTCAAAAACCCTTTTCTCTAGACTGTAAGCTTCATGTGAGCTTACTAACACTATTGAATCCAACTCTCCCAAGCCCTTAGTACGGTGCTGTGCAAACATGAAGCGCTCAAAAAATACCACTGACTGATTGATAAATCTGTTCTCTCTGGAACTCCTCTCCCTTCACATAAGAATGATGGCATTTATTAAGTGCTTACTATGTGCAAAACACTGTTCTAAGCGCTAGGGAGGTTACAAGGTGATCAGGTTGCCCCACAGGGGGCTCACAGTCTTTATCCCCATTATACAGATGAGGTAACTGAGGCCCAGAGAAGTGAAGTGACTTGCCCAAAGTCACACGTGGACAATTTGGTGGAGCGAGGATTTGACCCATGACCTCTGGCTCCAAAGACCATTGTTCTTTCCACTGAGCCACGCTGCTTCTGTACATCTGGCAGACCACTGCTTTACTCACCTTCACAACCCTTGGAAAATCTCATCTCCTCCAGGAAGCCTTCCCAGGATAATGGCTCAACTTTCCACTCTATGCTCAACTTTCCACTCTATGTTCTTTTTGTATTATGTCACCTCTGCCCCTGAGTCTGTACCCCTTAAAGCACTTAGATAAACAGCCCTCCACCTCCCTAGCCTTTATGCATATATCTTGAAACTCTGTTGCTTCCCCCTGACTTTAATTTATTTAACATCTGCCTCCCCTACTAAAGAGTAAGCTATAATAATAACAATAATGATGGCATTTGTTAAGCACTTACTATGTGCAAAGCACTGTTCTAAGCACTGGGGGATACAATATGGTCAGTTTGTCCCATGTGGGGCTCACAGTCCTAATCCCCATGAGGGAACTGAGGCTCAGAGAAGTTAAGTGACTTGCCCAAGGATACACAGCAGCCATGTGGCAAAGCCTTGACTAGAACTCATGACCTCTGAATCCCAAGCCCAGGCTCTTTCCACTGAGCAACACTGCTTCTCTATCCACCCAGTAGATTCTAACTCCTTACAGTGATCACTTCTCCTTGTAGTGTGTAAGCTCCTTATGAACAGGGATCACAATTACCGACTCTATTATACTGTACTTTCTCAAGTGTTTTTTTGTTTCAATGATATTTATTATTATTATTATTATTATTATTATTATTATTATCAATACTACTACTACTACTACTACTAATAATAATAATAATAATAATAATAGTAACCATAATCATAATGGCATTTGTTAAGATATGTGCCAAGCACTGTTCTAAGTTCTGGGGTAGATACAATGTAATCAGTTTGTCCCATTTAGGGCTCACAGTCTTAATCCCCATTTTACAGATGAGGGAACTGTGGCACGGAGAAGTTAAATGATTTGCCCAAAGTCACATATCAGAAAAGTGGCAGAGAGGGGATTAGAACCCACGTCCTCTGACCCCCAAGCCTGAGCTGTTTCCACTAAGCCATGCTTTTTCTCTGTATTTGTTAAGCACTTACTATGTGCCAGGCACTGTACTAAGCACTGAGGTAATAAAATAATGATAATGGCATTTGTTAAGCACTTCCTAAGTGCCAAGCACTGTTCTAAATGCTAGGGGGATACAAGGTAATCAGGTTGTCCCACATGGGCTCACAGTCTTAATCCTCATTTTACAGACGAGGTAACTGAGGCTAATCTTTTAGACTGTGAGCCCACTGTTGGGTAGGGACTGTCTTTATGTGATGCCAATTTGTACTTCCCAAGCGCTTAGTACAGTGCTCTGCACATAGTAAGCGCTCAATAAATACAATTGATTGATTGAGGCACAGAGAAGTTAAGTGACTTGCCCAAAGTCACACAGCTGACAAGTGGCAGAGCTGGGATTAGAACCCATGACCTCTGACTGCCAAGCCCATGCTCTTTCCACTGAGCCACGCTGATTCTCTACACGCAGATCACGTTGGACACAGTCCGTGTCCCAAATTTCCCACATGTCCCACAGATGGGATTCACTGAGACACAGAGGAGTTAAGCGACTTGCCCAAGGTCACACAGCAGACAAGGGTTGGAACCCAGGTCCTCTGACTCCCAGGACCCTTCTCTTTCCACTAGGCCATGCTGCTTCTCTCATTGTTTAGAACAGTGCTTTGGCACAAAGTAAACACTCAATAAATACCATAGATATGGTCCTAAGGTCTTCAAGGGCAGGGATTCTGTCTATGAACTCTACAGTACTTGCCTTCAAAGCCCTACTGAGAGCTCACCTCCTCCAGGAGGCCTTCCCAGACTGAGCCCCCTTTTTCCTCTCCTCCTCCCCATCCCCCCAGCCCTACCCCCTTCCCCTCCCCACTGCACTGTATATATGTTTGTACAGATTTATTACTCTATTTTACTTGTCCATATTTACTATTCTATTAATTTTGTTAATGATGTGCATCTAGCTTTACTACTATTTATTCTGATGACTTGACACCCGTCAACATGTTTTATTTTGTTGTCTGCTTCCCCCTTCTAGACTGTGAGCCCGTTGTTGGGTAGGGACCGTCTCTATATGTTGCCAACTTGTAATAATAATAAAAATAATAATAATAATAACTGCATTTTGTAAGCACTTACTACATGCAAAGCACTGTTCTAAGCGCTGGGGGGGTTACAAGGTGATCACGTTTTCTCATATGGGGCTCACAGTCTTAATCCCCATTTTACAGATGAGGGAACTGAGGCTCCGAGAAGTTAAGTGACATGCCCAAGGTCACACAGCAGACATGCGGTGGAGCAGGGATTCAAATCCATGACCTCTGACTCCAAAACCCATGCTCTTTCCACTGAGCCATGCTGCTTCCCAAGCGCTTAGTACAGTGCTCTGCACACAGTAAGCGCTCAATAAATATGATTGAATGAATGCATGAATGAATGAATTTATTACAATGCTGTGCACGGAGTGAGTACTTAATAAATATTACCAATGAATTGATTTAAATTTAGACATCTCGCCTTGCCTATACCTCCTGCCTATTCATTCATTCATTCATTCAATCGTATTTATTGAGCGCTTACTGTGTGCAGAGCATTGTACTAAGCGCTTAGTACTAAGTACTGCCCACTTCTATGTCTTACATTTTGATCTGGCTGGGAAAACAAGAAATCTTTGATTCACCTCATAAATCCCAATCGTTCCACTTTCCACCTGCCATCACTTCTGGAATTCTGCCAGCCTCAGTGCTGGAACGATGCAGAGCAAAGGCCTTTTTGTCTACTTTTCCCCTTGATAAACCCCGACACCATTTACTGTACTGAGGAGTAAAGGCAGGTTCTCCTAGAGAGCTTTTCCACTTCAACTCGCTCCACCTCACAAAAATGTAACCAAGAGCAGAATTTATGGCAATAACATTTACGTATCGCGTTACTCCACGAACACTCTAATTTATAAAATGCCGATCGTGTATACGTAAGGAGCGATCATAAATCAGGTACATTAAACAGTGTCAATAGGCACGGCATTCCTAGTCGACTGTGCAGACGGAGATGTGTGAGCGCTTTAAAAGGAGTCAAATTTAAAAGCGGGACTTGCCCAAATTTGCTGCTAATTGGGTTTCGGCCGACAGCATGACCATAAATGGGGCCAGGTGTCTTCGGCGTGATTTAGGATAACTTCGCGGAGTCTCTGGAAAATTTAAGCTTTCTTAGAAAGAGAAGGGTGGACTTGAAATGAGCATGGAAACATGGCCTAATGGAACAAGCCCAGGCCTGGGAATCAGAGGATCTGGGTTCTAATCCTGATCCTCCCCTTGTCTGCTGGGTGACCTTGGGCAAGTTACTTAAACTCTCTGGGCTTTGGTTTCCTCATCTGCAAAGTGAGATTTACAGAAGATAGGACGCTCTGGACAAAATATATCCATAGAGTCGCTATGAATCGGAAATGACTCGACGGAATTTGATAATGATAATAATATTCAAAGAGGATTCGACACCTGTTCTCCCTCCTTAGACTGTGCGGCCCATGTGGGACAGAAAATGAGTAGAATCCTATTTTCTTGTGTCTGATATCTGCCTTGGGCTTGGCAGAGTGCTTGGCACATAAGTGTTTAGCAAATAGCACAATTATTATTATTATTATTATTATCATCATCATCATCATCCAAACAGGTTATATTCCAGACTGTCTATAACAAAGGATGGATTTAAAACAGACATAAAATGCCCTCTATACAGTAAGCTGGTTGTTAGAAGGGAATGTCTTTGTTTGTTGTGTATTGCACTCTCCCAAGCATTTAGTACAGTGCTCTGCACACAGTAAGAGCTCAATAAATATGAGAACTCATATTATATATTATGTAATACATATATACATATTCACATAAAAATAAATATAAATATGAGCAATCATATTAAATATGATTGAATGAATGAGTAAATCAAAGAGCCTGGGCTGACAGGTTGAGTTTTTTGTTGTTGCTGTGGTATTTGTTAAGCACTTATGTGTGTCAAGCACTGCTCTATGCTCTGGGGTACCTGCAAGCTTACCAAGTTGGACACAGTCCATGTCCCACATGGGGCTCACAGTCTACATAGGGGGAAGCAGAATTTAATCTCCATTTGGTAGTTGAGGAAACTGAGGCACTGAGAAATGAAGTGACTTACTCAAGGTCACACAGCCAGCAACTGGAAAAGTCAGGGTTAGAACCCGGGTCCTCTCACTCCAGGCCTGTGCTTTTTCCAATAGGCCACATGGCTTCTGTTCATCTTTTTTGTCATCTAGCGGCTTGGGAGTCAGAGGTCGTGGGTTCTAATCCTGGCTCCACCACTTACTTGTCAGCTGTGTGACTTTGGGCAAGTCACTTAATTTCTCTGGGCCTCAGTGACCTCATCTGTAAAGCGGGGATTAAGACTGTGAGCCCCATGTGGAACAACCTGATAAACTCGTATCTACCCCAGTGCTTAGAAGAGTGTCTGTCACATAGTACTTTGCTTAACAGAAATCATCATTATTATTGATGGGAGAGGAAAGGATGACTGACCCTTCATTACTGGGAACCTCATATTCACTAATGAAGCAGGCTAATCAAGGGCCCAATCAATCAATCAATCAAGGGTATGTGTTGAGGCCCCACAGCCCTTATGTCTCTATCTGTAATTTCTTCATCTCTACTAATGTTTTTCTCCACACCATTAGCCTGTGAGCTCATTGTGGTGAGGGAATGTGTCTGTTTAGTGTTCTATTGTACATTCTCAAGCGCTTAGTCCAGTGCTCTGCACACAGTAAGTGCTCAAAAAGTATGATTGAATTAATGAATGCAGAGTATTGTCCTCAGCACTTTGATTTGAACCTTTTAAGCCCTAGATATCCACCCCCCCCACAGCACTTAACGTTCATAGCCGCAATTCATTTTTAACGTCTGTCTCTCCCTCTAGACTGTAAATTCCTGGTGAGCAGGGAATATGTCTACCAACTCTCCCAAGTGCTTAGTATGGTGCTTTGCACACAGCGTGGCTCAGTGGAAAGAGCCTGGGCTTTGGAGTCAGAGGTCATCATCATCACCATCATTAATCGTATTTATTGAGCGCTTACTCTGTGCAGAGCACTGTACTAAGCGCTTGGGAAGTACAAATTGGCAACATATAGAGACAGTCCCTACCCAACAGTGGGCTCACAGTCTAAAAGGGGGAGACAGAGAACAAAACCAAATATACTAACAAAATAAAATAAATAGAATAGATATGTACAGATAAAATAAATAAATAAATAGAGTAATAAATATGTACAAACATATATACATATATACAGGTGCTGTGGGGAAGAGAAGGAGGTAAGATGGGGGGGATGGAGAGGGGGATGAGAGGGAGAGGAAGGAAGGGGCTCAGTCATGGGTTCAAATTCCCACTCCCCCGATTGCCAGCTGTGTGACTTTGGGCAAGTAACTTCACTTCTCAGGGCCTCGGTTACCTCATCTGGAAAATGGGGATTAAAAACTGTGAGCCCCCCGTGGGACAACCTGATCACCTTGTAATCTCCCCAGCGCTTAGAACAGTGCTTTGCACATAGTAAGCGCTTAACGAATACCATCATCATCATCAGTGAGTGCTCAATAATTACCAATGATCGATTGATTGGGAGAATCAAATAGAGAGACACAATCTCTGCCCTAAGGAGCTGATGATCTACTGAGAGAGACACACTGAAGTAAATTTCACTCAGGGAAAGCAACAACGCATGAGGATATGTAATGCAGGTGATGTAGGTGAGTAACAAAGTGCTTAGAGGAGACAGAGCCAAGTACATAGCAATAAAAAAGGGAGGGAAAGCATGGTTGGCTGATAAGAAACTGATGAAGCAGCATGGCATAGTGGTCAGACCACATGCCTGGGAGTCAGAGGTCATGGGTTCAAATCCCGGCTCCTCCACTTGTCAGCTGCGTGACTTTGGGCAAGTCACTTAACTTCTCTGGGCCTCAGTTACCTCATCTGTAAAATGGGGATTAAGACTGTGAGCCCCCTTGGGACAACCTGATCACCTTGTAACCTCCCCAGCCCTTAGAACAGTGCTTTGTACATAGTAAGCACTTAACAAACGCCATTATTATTATTTTTCTCTGGGCCTCAGTGACCTCATCCGTAAAATGGAGACTGAGACCGTGAGCTCCATGTGGGACAGACTATGTCCGTGTATTTCTGTGTATTCACCCCAATACTTAGTACAGCACCTGGCACCAATCAAGTGCTAAATAAATACCATTCTTCTTATTCTTATTCTTATTATCATTATGAAGGAAGTCTTCCTATAGGTGATGCCATCTTTGAAAAGCTTTGAAGATGGAGAGAGTGTTTGGCCATAAGGAAGGGGGAAAGAATTCCAGAAAGGAGGGAGGATAATTGTAATAATTATGGTATTTGTTAAGTGCTTACTATGTGCCAAGCACTGTTCTAAGCACTGGCATAGATCAGGTCGGACACGGTCCCTGTCCTTCTTCGGACTCACAGCCTTAATCTCCATTTTACAGATGAGGGAATTGAGGAATGGAGAAGTGAAATGACTAGCCCAAGGTCACAAAGCACACAAGTGAAGGAGTGCAGATTAGAACTCAGGTCTTCTGATCCCCAGGCAGGAGAGGCCTTCCCAGACTGAGCCCCTTCCTTCCTCTCCCCCTCGTCCCCCTCTTCATCCCCCCATCTTACCTCCTTCCCTTCCCCACAGCACCTGTAGATATGTATATATGTTTGTACATATTTATTACTCTATTTATTTATTTATTTTTCTTGTACATATCTATTCTGTTTATTTTATTTTGTTAGTATGTTTGGTTTTGTTCTCCGTCTCCCCCTTTTAGACTGTGAGCCCACTGTTGGGTAGGGACTGTCTCTATATGTTGCCAACTTGTACTTCCCAAGCGCTTAGTACAGTGCTCTGCACACAGTAAGCACTCTATAAATACGATTGATTCATTGGTTGATTGATTGATTGATTGAAGAACAAGACACAATGAGTCTGTTGGTGTTAGAGGAGCAAGGTGTGCTGGCTGGGTTGTAGTGGGAGAGGAAACAGTAATCTCGTGGCCAGGGAGTGTGTCTGTTTATTGTAGTATGGTCCTTCCCCAAGCGCTTAGAACGGTGCTCTGAGCAAAATAACTGCTCAAGAAGCAGCACAGCAAAGTGGATAGAGCCCGGGCCTTGGAATCAGAAAGTCATGGGTTCTAGTCCCGGCTCCCCCGTTTGTCTGCCGTGTGACCCTGGGCAAGTCACTTCACTTCTCTCTGCCTCAATACCTCATCTAGAAAGTGCGGATGGAGACTGAAAGCCCTATGTGGAACAGGGACTGTGTCCAACCCAATTTCCTTGGATCCACCCCACTGCTTACTACAGTGCCAGGCACATAGTAAGCACTTAACAAATACAATAATAATGATGATGATAATAATAATAATAAGATCTGTCTCCCCCGCTAAACTATAAGCTCATGGTGGGCAAGGAACATGTTTACCAATGCTTCCAAACACTTAGTGCAGTGCTCTACACTTAGCTTGCTCTCAATAAATACAACTGATTGATAAGAGTAACTGAGAGCTGATCAATCGCTCTTCCAGAACCCAGTATTCCAACTGTTGCCCTTTCAATCCCAGTTTCCCCGAAATGCATCTCACGTTTTTCCCCATTTTGCATTTCTGGACGGCCTGAGCCTCGGTTCTTCATGTTAGCCGAGCCATTCACCCTTTCCTGCAAAAATTAATCACGGCAAATGTTTCAGCAATTCACATTGGCTCAACACAAACTCTTATCAGCGGCTCTCGAGTCTTCAGAGTTGGATTGGAAATCTTCTGAGAAGACACATTCCTGACTTCTCCTAGGGCAGTAAATAGACCCTGAAGATCCAGCACTTTCACAGAATTCCAGCTTCCAGTTGGTTCAAACAGACGCGGAGACTGGAGGAGATGTTCTCCTCCCTCACCCTGCGCCCCTAAAAATATCGCCGCAATTTATTTTAGGTTGAGCGCAAGCCGGGGAGACTTCCGATGCACTTCTTCTCTTCCATCTGAACACGCCTCGCCCTTTAGGGCTCAGAGAACAAGTATTTCTTAGAAATAAAGGGGTCGGCATAAATCGCCGAGTTATTTGCAAGTCAGATGATGGGGTTTGGTAAAGCCATGGGGCATCAGAGCCCCATTATGTTCCTCAAATGCTCGTGACCTTTGAATGACTATCAAAGTGACTCCAAATGGGCTCTCTGGTGTCTGGATTCTAGAAACATCAATGCCTGGCTCTCTCTCACCCTCTGAATGAATGAGCCCTTTGGAAGCCGGTGTTCCTCTTATCGCTTCCTACGCCTAGGAACCAGAAATATTTTTGGGTGGAAAGGACACGTAGATACTGTGATCTGAGGAGAGGCATGGTCTAGTGGAAGGAACACAGGCTTGGGAGTAGGAGGACCTAGGTTCTAATCCTGCTCCATCACTCATCCACTGGGTGACCCTGGCCGAGTACTTTACTCTTCAGGGCCTCAGTTTCCTCCTCTGTAAAATGAAGCAGCAGCACAGAAGAGTGGCATGGCCTAGTAGGATGAGCAGGGGGCTGGGTGTCAGAATGTCATGGGTTCTAATCCCAGCTCTGACACTGGCCCGCTGGGTGACCTTGGTCAAGTCGCTTCACTTCTGTGGACCTCAGTTACCGCATATGGAAAATGGGGATTGAGACTGTGAGCCCCACGTAGGACAGGGACTGTGTCCAATTCAATTTGCTCGTATCCATCCCAGTGCTTAGTACACTGCCTGGCAAATAGAAAGTGCTTAAATACCATTGTTAGCATCATCATTATAATTATTAAGATTCAATATCTTTTCTCATCCTTCATAGATTGTGAGTCTCATGTGGGACAGGGACTGTGGCCAACCTGATTATCTCCTAGACTGTGAGCCCGTTGTTGGGTAGGGACTTCTCTATCTGTTGCCAAATTGTACTTTCCAAGCTCTTAGTACAGTGTTCTGCACACAGTAAGTGCTCAATAACCCATCCCCCCTGCTCTACCTCCTTCCCCTCCCCATAGCACTTGTATATATTTGTACAGATTTATTACTCAATTTTACTTGTACATATTTACCATTCTATTTATTTTGTTAATGATGTGCATATAGTTATAATGTTATTTATTCTGACGATTCTGACACCTGTCTACATGTTTTGTTTTGTTGTCTGTCTCCCAATTCTAGACTGTGAGCCTGTTGTTGGGTAGGGATGGTCTCTATATGTTGCTGACTTGTACTTCCCAAGTGCTTAGTACAGTGCCCTGCACACAGTAAGTGCTGAATAAATATGATTGAATGAATGAATGAATACTCCAGCATTTAGTACACTGGTTGTCGCAGAGTAAATGCTTAAGAAATACCCCAATAATGATAAACGACATTGATGATGGTGAGTTAAGACTGAACTCCTTATCTTCCCTCCCAAACCCTGCCCTCTCCCTGACTTTCCCATCAATGTTGACGGCACTACCATCCTTCCCGTCTCACAAGCCTGCAACCTCGGTGTCATCCTCGACTCCGCTCTCTCGTTCACCCCTCACATTCAATCAATCACCAAAACCTGCCGGTCTCAGCTCCGCAACATTGCCAAGATCCGCCCTTTACTCTCCATCCAAACCGCTACCCTGCTCGTTCAATCTCTCATCCTATCCCGACTGGATTACTGCATCAGCCTCCTCTCTGATCTCCCATCCTCCTGTCTCTCCCCACTTCAGTCCATACTTCATGCCACTTCCCGGATCATCTTTGTGCAGAAACGCTCTGGGCATGTTACTCCCCTCCTCAAAAATCTCCAGTGGTTACCAATCAACCTACACAACTGGCAAAAACTCCTCACCCTCGGCTTCAAGGCTTTCCATCCCCTCGCCCCCTCCTACTTCACCTCCCTTCTCTCCTTCTCCAGCCCAGCCCGCACCCTCCGCTCCTCTGCCATTAATTTCCTCACTGTGCCTCGTTGTTGGCCTGTCCCACCGTCGACCCCCGGCCCACGTCATCCCCCTGGCCTGGAATGTCCTCCCTCTGCCCATCCACCAAGCTAGCTCTCTTCCTCCCTTCAAAGCCCAACTGAGAGCTCTCCTCCTCCAGGAGGCCTTCCCAGACTGAGCCCCCTCCTTCATATCCCCCTGCTCCCCCTCCCCATTCCCCCCACCTTACCTCCTTCCCCTCCCCACAGCACCTGTATATATGCATATAGGTTTGTACATATTTATTACTCTATTTATTTAATTTTTTTGTACAAATTTACTCTATTTTATTTTGTTAATATGTTTTGTTTTGTTGTCTGTCTCCCCCTTCTAGACTGTGAGCCCGCCGTTGGGTAGGAGCCATCTCTATATGTTGCCAATTTGTACTTCCCAAGCGATAGTACAGTGCTCTGCACACAGTAAGTGCTCAATAAATATGACTGAATGAATGAATGAATGAGTTCATCCCTAGGGGAAAATAACAAAAAGGGGTCCAGGCCTACCCCGTCATACCTGAAGAAAATCTATTCCTCTGTAATAAGCGCACAGTATGGTGAATGAAAGGATAATTGCAACTTCCATAACTTCCAGGCTTTTACGGTGTGTTTGGCTAGAATGTTGTTCAGAGTTAAAGAATGTGATTTTTTTTGTATGTGGTATTTGTTAACCATTTACAGAGTTTAGAACGGTGCCAGGCACATAATAAGTGCTTAACAAATATCGCCATTATGTATATTATTATAATGATAATAATTATGGTATTTATTAAGTGCTTACTACGTGCCAAGCACTGTTCTAAGCACTAGATATATATTATATGTCTATGTATGCATATATGTATGTCATTTTATACATCTATACATATTATGGATATTATACAATATCCATATTATACATACATGCATGCATATATGTATACCATATACTTATCAAAGATAGTATATAATTCCAAGATATATAATTACAAAGATATGTGTGCTACATGCACATTATGGATATTATATAATACCCATTATATATATATATGTATATATATATATATATATATATAATATTATACATATTAAAGATAGTATATAATGTGCATTAGAGAAGCAGTGTGGCTCAGTGGAAAGAGCATGGGCTTTGGAGTCAGCGGTCATGGGTTCAAATCCCAGCTCCGCCAATTGTCAGCTGTGGGACTTTGGGCAAGTCAGTCACTTAACTTATCTGTGTCTCAGTTACCTCATCTGTAAAATGGGGATTAAGACTGTGGGCCCCCCGTGGGACAACCTGATCACTTTGTAACCTCCCCAGTGCTTAGAATAGTGCTTTGCACATAGTAAGCGCTTAATAAATGTCATCATTGTCATTCTTATTATATCAATCGATCAATCAATTGTATTTATTGAGCGCTTACTGTGTGCAGAGCACTGTACTGAGCGCTTGGGAAGTACAAATTGGCAACATATAGAGATGGTCCCTACCCAACAGTGGGCTCACAGTCTAGAAGGGGGAGACAGAGAACAAAAGAAAACATATTAACAAAATAAAATAAATAGAATAGATATGTACAAGTAAAATAAATAGAGTAATAAATACGTACAAATATATACATATATAGGTGCTCTGGCGAAGGGAAGGAGGTAAGGTGGGGGGGATGGAGGGGGGAGGAGGGGGAGAGGAAAGAGGGGGCTCAGTCTGTGAGGGCCTCCCACATAGTATATATGTGTTATATACATATTATGGATATTATATAATATGCATATATGTATGCATATACATATAGTATAGTATCCATATTAAAGATATTGTATAATATGCATTTTATATAGATATGTGTGTGCCTATGTGCTTTATCAATCAATCAACCAATCAATCAATCGTATTTATTGAGCACTTACTATGTGCAGAGCACCGTACTAAGCGCTTGGGAAGTACAAATTGGCAACACATAGAGACCGTCCCTACCCAACAGTGGGCTCACAGTCTAAAAGGGGGAGACAGAGAACAAAACCAAACATACCAACAAAATGAAATAAATAGGATAGAAATGTACAAGTAAAATAAATAAATAAATGAATAAATAGAGTAATAAATCTGTACAACCATATATATACATATATATATATATATATATATATATATATATATATATATATATATATATATATATATATATATATATTTGGTTGTCTTTTGTATTCAGAGAAGACACCTCCGATGGTGAAGTTCCCCTCTGAGTGTGTGTGTGTGGCTGAAAAGGTCAACGGAACCGCCCAGCCCCTGCCACATTGGGCACAAAAAAAGGGCTGATAAATGTTGCATTCTCCGCGATGTTTGCAGGGGCAGGAGCTGTTTTCCCTTTTGCTTCCTGGTCTCCCTTTCCTTACGGAGCTGTGGATCAGGGGTCGGCTCCCTTCCTGGTGGCGGGACACCATCACGGTCTCGCCTCAGCCACTGGTTCCCAGTTCAGTGGAGACGTAGCGTTGTGGAAACCTCATTTGGTGGTGTCCTAAGTTGGACTCTACAATGAGAGGTACTGCGGGCTGGTGCAATAGTCAATCAATCAATCAATCGAATTTATTGAGCGCTTATTATGTGCAGAGCACTATACTAAGCGGTTGGGAAGTACATGGAGACAGGTGTCAGTACCATCAGAATAAATAGAATTATAGCTATGTGCACATCATTAATAAAATAAATAGAGTAATAAATATGTACAAATAGACACAAGTGCTGTGGGGAGGGGAAGAGGGTAGGGCAGAGGGAGGGAGGGGGATAATGGGGAGGGGATGAGAATATTATTACTAATCAATCAATCAATTATATTTATTGAGCGCTTACTGTGTGTAGGGCACTGTACTAAGCGCTTGGGAAGTACAAGTTACTGATGCATAGTAAGTGCTGAACGAATACCATAATTATTACCATCGTTTTGGTTTTGAAACCAGTATCAGGTACCGTAGTTGGGAAGAGAAGTGAAATGTGGCTTGGGCCTTGGGAGTCAGGAGACTTGGGTTCGAAACCCAGTACTACCACTAGTTTGCCGTGAAAGTCATAGAGTGAAAAGCAGTGTGGCCCAATAGCTAGAGTCCGGGCCTGAGAGTCAGAAGGACCTGGGTTCTCATCCCGGCTCTGTCACTTTTATTCATTAGTTCATTCATTCATTAAATCATACTTATCGAGCACTTACTGTGTGCAGAGCACGTTACTAAGTGCTTGGAAAGTACAATTCGGCAACAGAGACAATCCCTACCCACAGCGGGCTCACAGTCTAGAAGGGTGGAGACAGACAACAAAACAAAACAAGTAGACAGGCAACAAAACAAGTAGAGAGGCACCACTTGTCGGCTGTGTGACCTGGGGCAAATCACTTCACTTCTCTGGGCCTCAGTTACCTCATCTGTAAAATGGGGGTGAAGACTGAGAACCCCATGTGGGACAGGAACTGTGTCCAACCTGATTAACTTGCATCTATCCCAGCGCTTAGAACAGTGCTTGGCTCATAGTAAGTGCTGAATAAGTACTATTATTATTAAGGACCTGGATTCTAATCCTGGCTCTGCCATTTGTCTGCTGTGTGATCTTGGACAAGTCACTTCACTTCTATGAGTTTCAGATAGCTCACCTGTAGAATGTAGATTTACACCGTGAGCCCCACATGGGACAGGGACTATGTCCAACCCAATTTCCTTGCAATAATAATAATAATAATAATAATAGTAACTATGATATTTGTAAGTACTTACTATGTGCCATACCCTGTACTAAGTGCTAAGGTGCATTCAAGCAAATCGGTTAGAACACAGTCCCTTTCCCACAGAGGGCTCACAGTCTTAATCCCCATTAAGCAGCGAGAAGCAGCGTGGCTCAGTGGAAAGAGCCTGGGCTTTGGAGTTGGAGGTCATGGGTTCAAATCCCGGCTCCCCCACTTTTCAGCTGTGTGACTTTGGGCAAGTGACTTAACTTCTCTGCGCCTCAGTTACCTCATCTGTAAAATGGGGATGAAGACTGTGAGCCCCATGTGGGACAACCTGATCACCTTGTAACCTCCCCAGCGCTTAGAACAGTGCTTTGCACATAGTAAGCGCTTCATAAGTGCTATTATTATTATTATTATTATTATTATTATTATGGTTATGATTATTATTATTATTTTAGAGGTGAGGGAACTGAAGCGCAGACAAGTGAAGTGACATACCCAAGGTAATACGGCAGACAAGTGGCAGAGCCAGGATGAGAACCCATCATCTTCAGACTCCCAGTCTCATGCCCTATCCATTACGCCATGCTGCTTCCCAGTGCTTACCACAGTGCCTGGCACATTAGTATTTTACAAATATGACAATTATTAGAGTTAAAATATGGCACAGAAATTTAAGATTTTGTTCCTCCCTGGCACTAGGAGTTACAGGCCAAACCAATAGAACAGTTTACAATCAAAGAATTTAAAGACCTTTTCTGCACTGCAGACTCATAGGATAAAGAGCAATAGATGGGGATTAGTGAGCCTAAAATCTTCTCCCACCTGACCTGTTGGCTGGGCTCTTCCACTAGAAATTACAAGCCACTTGATGGCCCATTTACAGTGATTATCACCTCTAGAAGCAGAGAGGAAAGAAATTGGATTGGGAAACTCTGAGCTGCTTGGATAAATATATACATATATTTTTATTTTTATTAAGTGCTTACCATGTGGTAAAAACTAAATACTGGGGTAGATACAAGATAATTAGGTAGAATAAGGTTATTTTCTCACATGGGGCTCACAGTCTAAGTAGAGGGAGAACAGGTATGATGAGAAGCAGCATGGCCTAGTGGGAAAACCTTTCATTCCTTCCTTCATTCGATCATATTTATTGAGCGCTTACTGTGTGCAGAGCACTGTACTAAGCGCTTGGGAGAGTACAATGCAATAAAAAGATACATTCCCTGCCCAAAATGAGTCTAGAAGGGGGGAGATAGACATTGATATAAATCAATAAATGACAGATATGTACATAAGTGGTGTGGGCCTGGGAGTGGGGATGAACAAAGGGAGTGAGTCAGAGTGGCGCAGAAGGGAGATGGGGAAGAGAAAAGAGGGGGTGCTTAGTTTGGGAAGGCTTCTTGGAGGAGATCCCAAGCGCTTAGTACAGTGCTCTGCACACAGTAAGCGCTCAATAAATACGACTGATTTATTGATTGATTGAGACGAGCCTTCAATAAGGCTTTGAAGTGGAGGGGGAGTCTTTGTCTGTCAGATTTGAGTATGGAGGGCGTTCCAGGCCAGAGGCAGGACATGGGCCAGGGGTCAGTGGCGAGATAGACAAGATCAGGGTACAGTGAGTAGGTTGGCATTAGAAGTGTGAAGTGTGAGGGCTGGATTGGAGTAGGAGTGTAGTGAGGTGAGGTAGGAGGGGGAAAGGGGAATGACTACTTTAAAGTCAATTGCGAGGAGTTTTTGTTTGATGAGGAAGTGGATGGGTGACCACTGGAGGTTCTTGAGGAGTGGGGAACCATAGCCTGAATGTTTTTGAAGGAAAATGATCCAGGGAGCAAGGTGAAGTATGTCCTGGAGTGGGGAGAGGCAGGAAGCTGGGAGATCAGGGAGGAGGCTGATGCAGTAATCCAGGCGGGGTAGGATGAATGATTGGATTAATTTAGTAGCAATTTGCATGGTGAGAAAAGTGTGGATTTTAACGATGCTGTGAAGGTGGGACTGACAGGATTAAGTGATGGATTGAATTTGTGGATTGAATGAGAGAGAGAAGTCAAGGACAAAGCCAGGATTACAGGCTTGTGAGTCAGAAAAGATGGTGGTGCCCTCTACAGTGATGGGAAAATCACCGGAGAGGACAGGGCTTGGGTGGGAGTCGGAAGGACTTGGGTTCTAAACTTGGCTGCACCACATTTCTGCGGTGTGACCTTGAGCAAATCACTTTCCAAGCACTTAGTCTAGTGCTCTGCACACAGTAGGCACTCAATAAATATGACTGAATGAATTTAACATCTCTGGGCAAGAGTTTCCCTCATCCAGAAAATGGGGATTAAGACTATGAGCGCTATATGAGACAGAGACCGTGTCCGACCTGATTAACTTGTGTCTACTCCAGAGCTTAGTATAATGCCTGGCATGTAGAAAGCACTAAACAAATACCATTAAAAGAACTAATTAAAAAGGTATTGAATCCCTGTTTTACAAGGGAGAAAACTGTGGCTCAGAGAGGTCAAATAACTTGTCCAAGATCACACAGCAGGTAAGTGGTAGAGCATGATTAGGATAATGTCTCCTAAATCCCTAAAATTTCACAGGCCCTCAAGAATAACTCCCTTAAGGATCAGGGCCTTAAAACCTGTTTTGAGAGATTCAAAGGGTCTATGCATCATTTCTGAGCTTGAGTCCCAATCCACAGCACAGAGATTCATTCATTCATTCATTCATTCAATCATCTTTATTGAGCACTTTCTGTGTGCAAAACACTGCACTAAGCGCTTGGGAGAGTACACTATAACAACAAACAGCTACATTCCCTGCCCACATTTCCACAACAAAAAGGATGGCATTAATAATAATGATGGTATTTATTAAGCGCTTACTATGTGCAAAGCACTATTCTAAGCTCCGGGGAGGTTACAAGGTGAACAGGTTGTCCCACAGGAGGCTCACAGTCTTAATCCCCCTTTTACCAATGAGGTAACTGAGGCACAGAGAAGTGAAGTGACTTGCCCAAAGTCACACAGCTGACAAAGAAGAAGCGTGGCTCAGTGGAAAGAGCTTTTGGAGTCAGAGGTCATGGGTTCAAATTCTGCTACGCCACTTGTCGGCTGTGTGACTTTGGACAAGTCACTTCACTTCTCTGTGCCTCAGTTACCTCAGCTGTAAAATGAGGATGTAGACTGTGAGCCCCACGTAGGAGAACCTGATCACCTTGTAACCTCCCCAGCGCTTAGAACAGCACATAGTAAGTGCTTAATAAATGCCATTATTATTATTAATTGGCGGAGCCAGGATTAGAACCCATGACCTCTGACTCCAAAGCCCTGGCTCTTTCCACTGAGCCATGCTGCTTCTCTTGTGCTCATTGATTGAGTGCTTACTGTGTGCTGAATACTGTACTAAGTGCTTTGGCGATCACGGTGTAACAGAGTTGGCAGACGTATTCTCTACCTATCACGATGCCATAGACGGAATCCCGGGCACGTTTTCATATCCCCCGCAGGAGCAACAGCTTCAATCGCCACGAAGTGGTAGATAGAGTTTCATTCCTATCGAGACTGAAAGGTGGTGGAAATGTAGTGCCCCGAGAGAGAGATTTCTGTCAGGGAGTTTGTGAGTTGATTTATGCGATCTGCCTCAACATCAGAGAGTACCTAGTTGTGTCTTGGTGGCTACCTGAAGCGACAGGGAATCCATTTCTTGATCTCTCCCCACACCCATAAGACTACGAGAGGGGTGAAATCCTCTCTGATTCTGGCCTTCTGCGTGACCAAGAGTAATAAGAACGATAATGGCATTTATCAAATGGTATTTGGAAAGTACTCCCTATGTTTCAGGTGCTGTACTAAGCGCTGTGATAGATACAACCCAATCAGGTTGGACACAGTCCCCGTCTCACAGTCCTAATCCTCCTCCTCATCATCATCATCAATCGTATTTATTGAGTGCTTACTAGGTGCAGAGCACTGTACTAAGCGCTTGGGAAGTACAAATTGGCAACATATAGAGACAGTCCCTACCCAACAGTGGGCTCACAGTCTAAAAGGGGGAGACAGAGAACAAAACCAAGCATACTAACAAAATAAAATAAATAGCAAAATAAAATCCTCATTTTACCGATGAAGACTGGATCGGAGATGATTATCTTGGATCACCCCCAAAGTATAGCAGGGTGCTTAGAAATCAATCCTTATATTTATTGAGCACTTACTGTGCACAGACCGCTGTACTAAGTACAATGAGACAGAGTTGGCGGAGAAGTTAAACGACTTGCCCAAGGTCACCTGGCAGACAAGCGGTTGAACCTAGGTAATTCTACTCGGAGGCCTCTTCTCTATCCGTTAGGCCATGCTGCTTCCTCAGTGCTTCCCATGTGCCAAGCACTGTACTAAGCACTGGGCTAGATATGAGTTAATCAGGTCCCACATGGGACTCACAGTCTAAGCAGGAGGGAGAACAGGCAGTGAATCCCCTTCTGTTCTCTATCTACACTCACTCCCTAGACTGGGCCCCTTTTTCTTCTCCTCCTCCTCATCCCCCCTGCCCTACCTCCTTCCCCTCCCCACAAGACTTGTATATATATTTGTACAGATTCATTACTCTATTTATTTTACTCGTACGTATTTACTATTCTATTTATTTTGTTAATGATCAATCAATCAATCAATCATATTTATTGAGCTCTTACTGTGTGCAGAGCACTGTACTAAGTGCTTGGGAAGTACAAGTTGGCAACATATAGAGACAGTCCCTACCCAACAGTGGGCTCACAGTCTAAAACGGGGAGACAGAGAACAAAACCAAACATACTAACAAAATAAAATAAATAGAATAGATATGTACAAGTAAAATAAATAAACAAATAAATAGAGTAATAAATATGTACAAACAATATGATGTGCATTTAGCTTTACTTCTATTTATTCTGATGACTTGACACCTGTCCACATGTTTTGTTTTGTTGTCTTTCTCCCCCTTCTAGACTGTGAGCCCGTTGTTGGGTAGGGACAGTCTCTATTTGTTGCTGACTTGTACAACCCAAGCTCTTAGTACAGTGCTCTCCACACAATAAGTGCTCAATAAATATGATTGATTGAATGAATGAATGAATCTCCATTTTACAGGTGAGGAAACTGAGGTATGGAAAAATGAAGTGACTTACCCAAGATCACTCAAGCAGACAAGTGGCAGAGCTGGTATTAGAACCCTTATCCTCCAACTCCCAGGGCCATGCTCTATCCATTAGGCCATGCTGCTTTTGTACACCATCTGTACATTTCTGTGTTTTCAGAAGAAAGGAGCAGTTGAATAAATTAAAAGGTTGTTTTAAGGCCTCCCCGAATTAATTGGAATGTTTTCAAATGGGTCTAAGTGGAGGTAATAAGATTGGAAGCTCTCTGAGGACAGAGACCACGGCTTCTACTTTCATATTGTCTCCAGCACACTGAAAAGTCTCAGTCCTGAGAAAAGGACTTGCGACCCTGAAGGTGCCCAATGAATACCATAAAGAATTATTGATTGATTGATTATCATTCCTGTCCAAGACTTCCTATATTACTCTTCCTGGAACACAGCTAAATTTTAAAATGAATCAATCAAATGAATCAATGAATCAATATGACTGATTGCATAATATTTTTTTTTAGAATTTACTGCATGCAGAGAACTGTACTGAGTCCTCAGGACAAGCCAAGTATGAAGATATTTGGGAAGCAGCATGGCCTAGTGGAGAGAGTGACTTTCCCATCACTGTTGAAGGCACTACCATCCTTCCCATCTCAAAAGCCCACAACCTTGGTGTCATCCTTGACTCCACTCTCTCGTTCACCCCTCACATCCAATCCATCACCAAAACCTGCCGGTCTCACCTCCGCAACACTGCCAAGATCTGCCCTTTCCTCTCCATCCAAACCGCTACCCTGCTCGTTCAAGCTCTCATCCTATCCCTACTGCATCAGCCTCCTCTCCGATCTCCCATCCTCCTGTCTCTCCCCACTTCAATCCATACTTCACGCCGCTGCCCGGACCGTCTTTGTGCAGAAACGCTCTGGGCCTGTTACTCCCCTCCTCAAAAATCTCCAGTGGCTACCAATCGACCTACGCATCAGGCAGAAACTCCTCACCCTGGGCTTCAAGGCTGTCCATCCCCTCGCCCCCTCCTCCCTCACCTCCCTTCTCTCCTTCTCCAGCCCAGCCCGCACCCTCCACTCCTCTGCCGCTAATCTCCTCCCCGTGCCTCATTCTCGCCTGTCCCACCGTCGACCCCCAGCCCACGTCATCCCCCTGGCCTGGAATGCCCTCCCTCCACACATCCACCAAGCTAGCTCTCTTCCTCCCTTCAAAGCCCTACTGAGAGCTCACCTCCTCCAGGAGGCCTTCCCAGATTGAGCCTCCTCCTTCCTCTCCCTCTCTTCCCCCTCCCCATCCCCCCTGCCTTACCTCCTTCCCCTCCCCACAGCACCTGTATATATGTATATGGGTTTGTCCGTATTTATTACTCTATTTCTTTATTTTATTTGTACATATTTATTCTATTTATTTCATTTTGTTAATATGTTTTGTTTCGTTGTCTGTCTCCCCCTTCTAGACTGTGAGCCCACTGTTGGGTAGGGACCATCTTTATATGCTGCCAACTTGTACTTCCCAAGCACTTAGTACAGTGCTCTGCACACAGTAAGTGCTCAATAAATATGATCGAATGAATGAGAGCACAGCCTGGGTTCTAATCCTGGCTTGGCCAGATGCCTGCTGTGTGACCTTGGGTGAGTCATTTAACATCTCTGTGCCTCAGTTCCCTCACCTCTGACCAAATTAACTTGTACCTACCCCACTGTAAGCTCATCCCTCTAGACTAGACTCTAGGCTCACTGTGGGCAGGGAATGGGTCTACGTTATTGTACTCTCCCAAGCTCTTAGTACAGTGCTCAGCACTGAGAAAGCCCTCAATAAACAGGATTGAATGATTATAATATATCATTGAAAAATATGTACATGCATGCAAACAGATCCAAGTGCAGGAATGACACAGAGGGGAAGGGGAGCTGAGGAAAAGAGGATTTAATAGGGAAGGGCCTCTTAGAGAAGATAAAATGTTGTTCAACCATTGATGAAATTGAAACACATTCTACAAGAAACCCTCTCTTTGAGTAGCAGTGTGGTCTAGTGGACAGAACAAGGGGCTGGGAGTAAAGGGACCAGGGTTTCCTTTTCTAAACTGTTAGCTCTTTGTGGGCAGGGAATCATCATCATCATCATCATCATCAATCATCATCATCAATCGTATTTATTGAGCGCTTACTATGTGCAGAGCACTGTACTAAGCGCTTGGGAAGTACAAATTGGCAACATCTAGAGACAGTCCCTACCCAACAGTGGGCTCACAGTCTAAAAGGGGGAGACAGAGAACTAAACCAAACATACTAACAAAATAAAATAAATAGAATAGATATGTACAAGTAAAATAAATAAATAAATAAATAGAGTAATAAGTATGTACAAACATATATACATATATACAGGTGCTGTGGGGAAGGGAAGGAGGTAAGATGGGGGGATGGAGGGGGGGACGAGAGGGAGAGGAAGGAAGGGGCTCAGTCTGGGAAGGCCTCCCAGAATGTGAGAAGGAATGAATGTGTCTGCTAATTCTGTCGCACCGTCCTCTCCCAACCACTTAGTATAGTGCTCTGCACATAGTAAGCACTCAATCAATACCACTAATTGACTGATACATTACACGAAATAAGCACTCAATAAATACCACTGACTGATTTTAATTCCAGCTCCGTCACTAGTCTGCTGTGTGATCGTGAGCAAGTTGCTTAACTTCTCTGAACTTCAATTTTCTCATCTGTAAAATCGGGATAAAATATCCATTCTCCCTCTCCCTTAAACTAAGACTCCTATGTGGGACAGGGATTGGATTCAGACTGATTGTCTTGTATCTACCCCAGAGCACAGTACAGTGCTTGGCAATCAATCCTTGAATTTATTGAGAGGTTTCTGAGTGCACCTCACTGTAATGAATGCTCGGAAAAGTAGAATATAACAGAGTTAGTAGACATGTTCCCTGGCCACGGTGACCTTAAAGGTCAAAAGAGAGACTATTAAATAATAAGAGCTTAAAAGCACCACAATTACAAATATTTAAAATATTGGAGTAACTCAAAGACCATAAAATGGCTTGCTACTTCTAGAAGAGGAAGCACTGGAGCTCGTTATGGTTATTTCCCAGAAAATAGAATATCTTAAGAAAAGCAGTATGGCCTCATGGAAAGAGCACAGGTCTGGGCATCAGAGGACCTGGGTTCTAATCCTGGCTCTGCCACTTGCCTGCTATGTGAACTTGGGCAAGTCACTTCACTTCACTATCTATGATATAGGCCTCAGTTACCCTATCTATAACATAGGTATTCACGATCTGTTCTTCCTCCTAAGTACAGTGAGTTCCATGTGGAACCTGATGATCTTGTATCTACCTAGCATTTAGTAGAGTGCTTGATACCTAGTAAGCACTTAAAATATTCTTATTATTAAAAGTTCTTGAAAGTTTTCATTATTTATATTAATGTCTATCTCCCCCCCCGCCACAAGACTGTAAACTCATTGCATGCAGGAAATGTATCTGCTAATTTCATTTTACTGCTTTCCCAAATGCTTAGTTCAGTGCTCCGAACATAGTAAAAGATCAATAAATATGATCGAGGATTGATTGAAAGTACATGGAGATGCAGGGCAGATTATTCCTGATCCAAATATGAGTCCGACAACCTTAGCCTCAGTTTCCTCATCTGTAAAATGGGGATTCAAACCTGCTCTCCCCCTTAGGCTGTGAGTCCCATGTGGAAAAGGGACTGCATTTAACCAGGTGGTCTTATAACTACTCCACCGTTCAGTAAAGTGGTTGGCATAGAGTAAGTGCTTAAAAAACACCAATAATAATAATGATGAAGGTATTTGTTAACTACTTGCTATGTGCCAGGCACTGTTCTAAACCGTGGGGTAGATACAAGATAATTGGTCAGGAAAAAGACCCTGTCCCACATATGGCTCACAGTCTTAATCCCCATTTTACAGTGAGGGAACCGAGGCACAGAGAAGTGACGTACTTGCCCAAGGTCACACAGCAGCAGACAAGTGGCGGAGCTGGGATTAGAACCCATAACCTTCTGAGGCCCAGGCTCTAGCCACTAAGTCTTGCTGCTTCTCTACTGACTTCATCAGGTAATAGCTGGGTTTTGGAGGCCCCTTTCATATTCCTGGAACTGCCTCTTTAAATGCCAACAGGAGGCATTTGCGTTTCACCGAATAGATTAAGAAGCATCATTAGAAAATTCATCATTAAGGCTGACTTAGGTTCAGTTGCCTGCAGTTCTTCAGAGAAATGACACGCTGTTTAAAAAATATCGCATGTTGTTTTAACCACCTTGCCAATGTTATGACACTGGATAGAGTACCAACAATATCAATAGTCTTTTTTCACGAGACGAACAATTCCAAAAGCCAGTAGATAGTAAGCCACAGAAGCGTAAGGGGTTTTAGCGCGTTCCCTTCTCCTACTTACATCAGGGAAGGGAGGTCTAACCTTTTTAAAGGAATAAATGCCTCCAAATTCCCACAGGGAATCAAATATGTCACCCCCGCCCTCCCGCCCCACTAAAAAATGACCACAGCATCTGTCTGTGAGAGGAAATCACTTGATGAGCATTGCTCATTGAAAATAAATGCTTCCAAAAAATGAAAACATAATTGCTCTGAGACAAAGGGATGCGTACTTATCTGGTTTGGTCTCCTTTTTAATTGATCAAAACAGCATTAATAGCAGATCTGAGGTACAGTCTAGACAGTAATACAGCAGTTACTAAATATATCCAAATAAATGTTATTAGGGCTGTGAAATATCAATGTCAACCGATTCGCATTAGACACAGGCCCTGTTTGAGTGTAACCGATGGCAAATGGCTTGCTCTGTTTTATCATCCCGTCTTAATAATCTTCCATATTTAGCCCGAGAGACCTAGGCTCTCAGAGAAGTTTGTTTCACTTGTTTCTTTTATTTTTTGGTAAAAAAAACGATCCTTTTGTAAGTGTTCAAATGACAGGAAGAGGGCATTTCATGGATTTTGTTCCTAATGCTAAGGCTCACTAGTGTAAAGCAGCATCATGGCCTAGTGGATAAAACACGGGCCAGAGAGCCAGAAGACACGGGTTCTAATTCCGTCTCTGCCTCTCCTCTGCTGTGTGACCTCGGACAAAAAACTTAATTTCTCTGAGCCTCAGTTACCTCATCGGTAAAACGGGGATTAAAAGACTGCGAGCCCCACGTTGGGTAGGGGCTGTGTCCAACCTGATTACCTGTATCTACCCCAGTGCTTAATATAGTTCTTGGCACGTAGTAAGAACTTAAATACAAAATGAAACTAAAAAACCTGAAAACTTAGTGTGTCCACAGGTGTCTACCTAGTAGTCTTGTCCATTAACTCTCAAAGTCAAGGATGAGGCCTCTGCAATCACAAAACAATCACTCCCTAAAATGGGGTTCTCCACTCTCCATCAATAATGATATTAATAGTAAAAATGATAGTAACAGTAATAAAAATAATAATAATTGCGGTATTTTTAAGTGCTTACCATGTGCAGGTGCTGTACTAAGCACTGGGAGTAGATAGAAATTAGTCTTTCTTTATGGTATTTGCAAAGCACTTACTATATGGCATGGTATTAAGTGCTAGGGTAGTGATAAGTCATTCATTCATTCATTCAATCGTATTTATTGGGCGCTTACTGTGTGCAGAGCAATGTACTAAGTGCTTGGGAAGTACAAGTTAGCAACATATAGAGACGGTCCCTACCCAACAGTGGGCTCACAGACTAGAAGGGGGAGACAGACAACAAAACAAAACACATTAACAAAATAAAATAAATACAATATGTACAAGTAAAATAGAGTAATAAATACGTAAAACCATATATACATATATACAGGTGCTGTGGGGAAGGGAAGGAGGTAAGGCCGGGGAGATGGTAAGGCGGGGGGGGATCAAGTCAATCAGGTTGGACATGTCCCTGTCCCACATGGGGCTCACAGTCTGAATCCCCATTTTACTGATGAAGGGACTGAGGCCCAGAGAAGCAAAGTGACTTGCCCAAGGTCACAAATCAGCCATGTGGCGGAGCTGGGATTAGAACCCATGACCTTCTGGCTCCCATTTCTGTGCTCTATCCACTATGCCATAAAACTGGAGAAGTGCAGCCTAGTAGAAACAGCCCAGGCCTGGGAATCAGATGACAGCATGGCTCAGTGGAAAGAGCCCGGGCTTTGGAGTCAGAGGTCATGGGTTCAAATCCCGGCTCCGCCACATGTCAGCTGTGTGACTTTGGGCAAGTCACTTCACTACTCCGGGCCTCAGTTCCCTCATCTGTAAAATGGGGATGAAGCCTGTGAGCCCCCCATGGGACAACCTGATTACTTTGTAGCTCCCCAGCGCTTAGAACAGTGCTTTGCACATAGTAAGTGCTTAATAAATGATATTATTATCATTATTATTATTATGACCTGGGTGCCAATTTCGGCTCTTCCAATTGCTTGCTATGTCACCTTGGGCAAGTCACTTCACTTCTTTGGGCCTCAGTTTCCTCAGCTGGAAAATGGACATTCAGTACCTGGTCTACCTCCTGCTTAAGGCTCTAAGCCCTATGCAGGACAGGGGCAGTGTCCGACTTTATTGAGTCGAACCTACTTAAGCGATTAGAACAGTGTATGACACTTAGTCAGTGCTTAACAAGTACAATAAAACAAGAATAATAGTGATCAAATGCTCAGTAGTTGTTAAAGCACTGTGGTACATCCAAGATAATCATATTGGGCATATTTCCAGTAGTCAGTCAGTCATATTTATTGAGCACTTACTGTGTGCAGAGCTCTGTATTAAGCGCTTGGGAAAGTGCAATACAACAATAACATTAGCAGCAAAAGCCCCATCTGTTCCTCTCTCTTCCTGCTTCCCACTGTCTCTATATGTTGCCGACTTGTACTTCCCAAGCACTTAGTACAGTGCTCTGCACACAGTAAGTGCTCAATAAATACGATTGATTGATTGATTGATTGTAGCCCCCATTCATTCATTCATTCATTCAGTCGCATTTATTGAGCGCTTACTGTGTGCAGAGCACTGTACTAAGTGCTTGGGTAGTGCAAGTTGGCAACATATAGAGATGGTCCCTAATAATAATAATAATAATAATGGTATTTGTTAAGTGCTTACTATGTGCCAAGCACTGTTCTAAGCGCTGGGGAGGTTACAAGGTGATCGATCAGGTTGTCCCACGGCAGGCTCACAGTCTTAATCCCCATTTTCCAGATGAGGGAACTGAGGCACAGAGAAGTTAAGTGACTTGCCCAGAGTCACACAGCGGACGGTTGGCGGAGCCGGGATTTGAACCCATGAGCTCCGACTCCAAAGCCCGGGCTCTTCCCACTGAGCCACGCTGCTTCCCTATCCAACAACAGGCTCACAGTCTAGAAGTGGGAGACAGACAACAAAACAAAACATGTGGATAGGTGTCAAGTCATCAGAATAAATAGAAATAAAGCTAGATGCACATCATTAACAAAATAAAGATAAAGTTGCAGCGGGTAGGGATTTGCAGAACTAGTTTGGAATTCCCACATTTCCGTAGGGCTGAGACAACTCTAGTAAGGCAAAACTGAACAGTGCATAAATTAAGAATTTCAGGCCCCGGGGAAATCAGTAACTCTGCCTCTTCGGGCTGATGTGCCTTTTTAGGAGAAGCACCATGGCTCAGTATATAGAGCCTGGGCCTGGTCACGGGTTCTAATCCTGACTCCACCGCTTGTTTGCTGTGTGACTTTGGGCAAGTCACTTTACTTCTCTGGGCCTCAGTTCTCTCATCTGTTAAATGAGGATTGAGACGGTGAACCCCATGCAGGACAGGGACCGTGTCCAACCAAATTACCTTGTATACAACCCAGCACGTAGTGCAGTGCCTGGCACATAGTAAGCGCTTAGAACAGTGCTTTGCACATAGTAAGCGCTTAACAAATACCATTAAAAAAGATGCCACAGTTATTATTAGTGGATAGATCCCACACCTGAGTTTCAGAAGGTCATGCGTTCTAATATCGCTTCTGCCAATTTTCTTCTGTGTGACCTTGGCCAAGTCACTTCGCTGGGCCTCAGTGACCTCATCTGGAAAATGGGCTTTTGACTGCGAGCCCCACGTGTGACAGGGACCCATTTGCTTGTATCTACCTCAGCGCTTAGTACAGTGCCTGGCTCATAGTAGCACTAAAACAATACCATAATTATCATTATTGCTATTATTATTATGTCACTGCAAACTTTGGAAGGGATTGTAGCTGAAGGACTCAAGTTGGGCAACACACCTGGCTATATATTAGCTGTTCTCCAGACCTAAAGAAGATAGCACTGACAGTCAAGTTCACCTACATGAGGGAGCACGTGATGGAAAAAAGTCACCCCCATACTGAGCACAGTCAATCGGAGGCATTGATTGAGTAGCTTACTGTGTGCAGAGCACTGTACTAAGCGTTTGGGAGAGGACAATGCAACAGAGTTGGAATCTGCTATCCTAGAATGTAAGCTTGCTGTGGGCAGGGAATATCTCTGTTATAATAATAATGATGGCATTTGTTAAGCGCTTACTATGTGCAAAGCACTGTTCTAAGCTCTGGGGCATTTACAAGGTGATCAGGTTGTCCCACGGGGGGCTCACAGTCTTAATCCCCATTTTCCAGATGAGGTCACTGAGGCACAGAGAAGTGAAGTGACTTGCCCGAAGTCGCACAGCTGACCAGTGGCAGAGCCGGGATTTGAACCCATGACCTTGAACTCCAAAGCCCGGGCTCTTTCCACTGAGCCATGCTGCTTCTGTTGTATTGTTCTGTTGTACTCTCCCAAGCATTGAGTATAGTACTTAGAGAAGCAGCGTGGCTCAGTGGAAGGAGCACGGGCTTGGAAGTCAGAGGTCATGGGTTCTAATCCCAGCTCCGCCACTTATCAGCTGTGTGACCTTGGGCAAGTCACTTCACTTCTCTGTGCCTCAGTTACCTCACCTGTAAAATGGGGTTTAAAGACTGTGAGCCCCACATGGGACAACCTGATTACCTTGTATCTCCTCCGGGGAATAGAACAGTGCTTGGCACATAGTAAGCATTTAACAAATATCAAAATTATTATTATTATAATAATAGTGCTGGGGAGGTTACAAGGTGATCAGGTTGTCCCACATGGGGCTCACAATCTTAATCCCCATTTTACAGATGGGGGAACTGAGGCACAGAGAAGTTAAGTGATTTGCCCAAAGTCACACAGTTGACAGTTGCTGGAGCCGGGATTTGAATCCACGACCTCTGACTCCAAAGCCCGGGCTCTTTCCACTGAGCCACGCGGCTTACAGTGTGATCTACTGTACAGAGCACAGGTCTGAGAGTCCTTAGGACCTGGGTTCTAATCCCGGCTCCCCCACTTGTGAGCCCAACGTGGGGCAAATTGATCACCTTGTATCCTCCCCAGTGCTTAGAACAATGCTTTGCACATCGTGCCTAACAAATACCATTATTATTATTATTATTGTCTGCTGTGTGACCATGAGCAAGTCACTTTACTACTCTGTGCCTCAATTCCCTCATCTGTAAAATGGGGATTGAGATTGTGAACCCCACATGGGACAGGGACTGTGTCCAACTCGATTTGCTTGTATCCACCCCAGTGCTTAGTACAGTGCCTGGCACAAGGACATGCTTAACAAATATCATAATTATTATCATTATTATTACTGTCAGGGCCTCAGTTCCCTCATCTGTAAAATGTGAGTCCAATGTGGGACAGGGATAGTGCCCAATCCTACTCTTTGTATAATGCTGTGCACAGCGTAGGTGCTCAATAAATATGATTGAATGAATGAATTAAACAAACTTTATTTGCTTGTATCATCCCAGCGCTGGATGTAGCTCCTGGCATATAGTGAGCGCTTAACAAGTACTAAAATTCGGGGAAGCAGCATGGCTCAGTGGAAAGAGCCCGGGCTTTGGAGTCAGAGGTCAGGGTTCGAATCCCGGATCCGCCAACTGTCAGCTGTGTGACTTTGGGCAAGTCACTTCACTTCTCTGGGCCTCAGTAACCTCATCTGTGAAATGGGGATTAAGACTGTGAGGCCACCACGGGATAACCTGATCACCTTGTAACCTTCCCAGCGCTTAGAACTGTGCTTTGCACATAGTAAGCGCTTAATAAATGCCATCATTATTATTATAATCCACAAGAGGACAAGCACTATGCTTTTTTCCTTCTATTATACTCTCCCCAATCACACAAAAGGCGATCAGTAAATATTATTGATTAATTGATTTCTGGCTCTATGTAAGTACATCTGAATAAACTAAGGTATTCTAGACTGTAAGTACGTTGTGGGCAGGGGACGTTTACATTTATGGTTATACTGTCCTCACCCAAGCACTTAGTATAGTGCTCTGCACACAGTGAGCACTCAATAAATATGATTGAATGAACGAATACTCATCCAGGATCAGGAGTTTAATTAATCACTCAATAGCATTTATAGAGTTCATGTTGCTTGCAGAATACTGGACTAATAATAATAATAATGGCATTTGTTAAGCACTTACTATGTGCAAAGCACTGTTCTAAGTGCTGGGGAAGATACAAGGTGATCAGGTTGTCCCACGTGAGGCTCACAGTCTTAATCCTCACTTTACAGATGAGGTAACTGAGGCACAGAGAAGTTAAGCGACTTGTCCAAAGTCACACAGCTGACAAGAGGTGGAACCAGGAATAGAACCCATGACCCATGACCCAAGTGCTTAGTACAGTGCTCTGCACATAGTAAGCGCTCAATAAATACGATTGATGATGATGACCTCTGACTCAAGCCCGTGCTCCTTCCACTGAGCCACACTGCTTCTCTAAGCACTACAGCAGAGAAGCAGCGTGGCTCAGTGGAAAGAGCCCGGGCTTTGGAGTCAGAGGTCATGGGTTCGAATCCCACTCCACCACATGTCTGCTGTGTGACCTTGGGCAAGTCACTTAACTTCTCTGGGCCTCAGTTACCTCATCTGTAAAATGGGGATTAAGACTGTGACCCCCACATGGGACAACCTGGTCACCCTGTATCCTCCCCAGCGCTTAGAACAGGGCTTTGCACATAGTAAGCACTTAACAAATGCCAATTATTATTATTATTATTATTATTATTATTACAATGAATGCAAGAGTAGGGGCCTGGGACTCAGAAGGACCTGGGTTCTAATCCCCACTCTGCCACTTGACTACTGGGTTACTTGGGCAAGTCATTTAACTTCTCTGGGTGTCAGTTACCTCATCTAGAAAATGGGGATTAAGACTGAGCCCCATGTGGGACAGGGATAGTGTCCAACCTGATTAACTTGTCTCAATCCCAGTGACACATAGTAAAAGTACTTAACAAATATTATAATAATAATCACATTCATAATAACACAATCCCTGCTCTCAAGGGGATCTTGAGGAGCTTAATGAGGGCCTGGAAGAAAACAGTAGAGAAGCAGTGTGGCTTAGTGGCTAGAGCCCGGGTCTAGGAGCCAGAACTTCATGGGTTTTAACTCCAGCTCCTCCACATGTCCGCTGTGTGACCTTGGGCAAGTCACTTCACTTCTCTGGGCCTCAGTTCTCTCATCTGTAAAATTGGAATTAAGAGTGTGAGCTCTATGTGGGACAGAGACTGTGTCCAACCTGATTACCTTGTATCTACCCCAGCTCTTAGAACAGTTCTTGGCACAAAGTAAGTGCTTAACAAATACCGTCATCATCAATAGGGTTGGTAAACACATTCATTCTTTCATATTTATTGAGCGCTTACTGTGTGCAGAGCACTGTACTAAGCGCTTGGGAAGTACAAGTCGGCAACATATAGCGATGGTCCCTACCCAACAACGGGCTCACACTCTAGAAGGGGGAGACAGACAACAAAACCAAACATGTAGACAGGTGTCAAAACCGTCAAAATAAATAGAATTATAGCTATATGCACATCATTAACAAAATAAATAGAGTAGTAAATATGTACAAGTAAAATAAACACAGTCCCTGTCCTCAAGGAACTTACAGTCGACTGGGCGCAGAGTGCTATACTGAGTGATTGGGAGAGAAAAATAGAGTCGATAAACATGATCCCTGCCTTCAATGAGATTATAATCTTCTGTGAACATTACTAAGTTCTTGGTATAGTATAATAGAGTGAATATACATAATCTCTGCCTTAAAGGAACTTACAGTCCGTTTTGCACAGAGCACTGTACTGAGCATTTGGGGGAGAGAAAAATAGAGTTCATTTATTCATTCATTCAATCGCATTTATTGAGCACTTACTTTATGCAGAGCACCATACTAAGCTCTTGGAAAGTACAATTCAGCAACAAATAGGGACAATCCCTACTCAACAACGGGCTCACAGTCTAAAGCTAGTAGACACAATTCCTACCCTGGAAGAGTTTACAATGTGGAGCCAAGGAGGCCCCCCCTTCCCAGATCCCTCTGAATTCGGATACCATTTCCCGGTGGCGTGATTCCAGGAGGATCCTGCACGAGAGGGTGACCGGACACTTAAAATGAAAATACTGAGACCATAAAGGAACCTGGTGATGTCCCCCACTCCAAACTGTCTAATAACAAAACCCGATTGGCCACGCGATCCCTCAGAGAGGGATGGCCAATATCATGGCCATATCCCGGCCTTTCCCCCTTAGAGTCATTTACCTCACTCATATCCAAAGAGGAAAAACGTCACTTCAGCCATGTGGAAAACAGGAAAATGACTTTCTGTCAGGAATTCAGGCCCAGAGAATGCTAGGGAAGATCGCTCAGCTCGTTTAGAGGCGGGATCGCCCTCTGCCCTCTCCCACTGCCCTTCCTCTCAGTCCTTGGAAAGTAACTTACCTCAGTTTCCTCACTTTCAGTTCCTCTTGTACGTTCTGCGAGGGGAACCCCCAGATCCCAAGGGGAACTTTCAATGTCTCATTTCAAGATCCTGCTTAGCCTGTGAGCCCCATGTGGGACAGGGACTGTGTCCAACCTGATCAGCTTGTATCCACCGGAGTGCTTAGTACAGTGCTTGACACACAGTCAATGCTAAACAAATATAACAATAATAATAAAAATAATTAATCCAAGATACCTTCTCAAATTTGTCCCTGTTCTTGCCTCTCATTCAGTTTACTAGCTGATTTCCTTGTCATTATCAGCTTGGGCAATAGTTAGGGGAAAGCATTCTGGTAATTTGCAATTCAAATATATATATATATTTTTTTTTTAAATCTGAAAATATTTTGGTGCGGCGGATAAAAAAAATGGAGAAGTCCCACACATCTGTCATTTGCATAGCACATCATTGACTCAGAGACCTTTCTGAACCGAACCGAGGCGGAGAGTCATGCAGCTTTAAAATGACTTCATTCCATATTTACATATTTTTTAATAGGGCTGTGATGAATCTCCTTCCGCTTGACTCCTATTTTGAGCTGGGATATTTTAATCTCCATTCTTGCTGCAACTTAGCAGATGAATGTGCGCTGTGACAGAGCTCAGAGGAAATAGTATAAATAAAGCAAAGTGGAGCGATGACATCTCACATTTTATAGCTTTTTTATTGTAACCTAAGCATAAACAGAGCACAGCTGTGTTATACTTACTGCTGTGAGCATTCCCTCAAGTGAAACCCCCTATTGCTTTTAAAAAGGCAGTGTTCTTATTTAGTCAGCTCTGGCCGAAGTCAGCTTCGCCAGAAAGATGTATAAGAGGGCACTATTTCATTCTTGGCTAATAATAATAATAATAATAATAATAATAATAATAATAATAATAATAACAATAATAATAATAACAATAATGGTATTTGTTAAGCCCTTACTATGTGCCAAGCACTGCCTCTCATCTCTGGGGTAATACAATTTCATTGGGTTGGACACTTTCCCTGTTAATAATTATAATAATAATAATAATAATAATAACAGTAATGTTGGTATTTGTTAAGCCCTTACTATGTGCCAAGCACTGCCTCTCATCTCTGGGGTAATACAATTTCATCGGGTTGGACACTTTCCCTGTTAATAATAATAATAATAATAATAATAATAATAATAATAATGTTGGTATTTGTTAAGCCCTTACTATGTGTCAAGTACTGTCTCTCATCTTTGAGGTAATACAAGTTCATCAGGTCAGACACAGTGCCTGTCCATAATAATAATAATAATGATAATAATAATAATAGTATTTGCTAAGCGCTTGCTATGTGCCAAGCACTGTTCTAAATGCTGGGGGAGATACAAGGTTATCAGGTTGTCCCACATGAGGATCACGGTCTTATTCCCCATTTTACAGATGAGGGAATCAATCAATCAATCAATCAATCGTATTTATTGAGCACTTACTGTGTGCAGAGCACTGTACTAAGCGCTCGGAAAGTACAAGCTGGCAACATATAGAGACAGTCCCTACCCAACAGTGGGTTCACAGTCTAGAAGGGAAGCACAGACACACTAAGTGGCTTGCAAATCAGTCAATCAATCAATCAATCGTATTTACTGAGCGCTTACTGTGTGCAGAGCACAACTGTACTAAGCACTTGGGAAGTACAAGCTGGCAACATATAGAGACAGTCCCTACCCAACAGTGGGCTCACAGTCTAGAAGGGAAGCACAGACACATTAAGTGGCTTGCAAATCAATCAATCAATCAATCAATCGTATTTATTGAGCGCTTACTGTGTGCAGAGCACTGTACTAAGCGCTTGGGAAGTTCAAGTTGGCAACAACCAACTTGGCAACAGTTCAAACCCACGACCTCTGAGTCCCAAGCCCATGCTCTTTCCACTAGGCCATGTTGCTTCTCATGTGGCTCACCCTCTTAATCCCCATTTTACAGATGAAGGAACCGAGGCCCAGAGAAGTGAAGTGACCAGCCCAAGGTCACGCAGCGGACATGTTGCAGAGCCAGAATTAGAACCTAGGTCATTCGTTCATTCAATCCCATTTATTGAGCGCTTACTGGGTGCAAAGCACTATACTGAGAGATTGGGAGAGTACAATATAACAACAGACACATTCCTGCCCACAGTGAGTTCACAGTCTAGAGGGGCAGACATTCATGTAAATAGATATATAAATAAATGAATTACAGATATATGCAGATATATACATATGTGCTATGGGGATGGGAGTGAAGATGAATGAAGGAGCAAGTAAGAGCACCTGCACCCCCCACAGCACCTGTATATATGTATATGTGTTTGTACATATTTATTACTCTATTTATTTATTTATTTATTTTACCTGTACATATCTATTCTATTTATTTTATTTTGTTAGTACGTTTGGTTTTGTCTCCCCCGTTTAGACTGTGAGCCCACTGTTGGGTAAGGACTGTCTCTATATGTTGCCAATTTGTACTTCCCAAGCGCTTAGTACAGTGCTCTGCACACAGTGCTCCTCCTCCAGGAGGCCTTCCCAGACTGAGCCCCTTCCTTCCTCTCCCCCTCGTCCCCCTCTCCATCCCCCCCCATTTTACCTCCTTCCCTTCGCCACAGCACCTGTATATATGTATATATGTTTGTACAGATTTATTACTCTATTTATTTATTTATTTATTTTACTTGTACATATCTATTCTATTTATTTTATTTTGTTAGTATGTTTGGTTTTGTTCTCTGTCTCCCCCTTTTAGACTGTGAGCCCACAGTTGGGTAGGGACTGTCTCTATATTTTGCCAATTTGTACTTCCCAAGCGCTTAGTACAGTGCTCTGCACATAGTAAGCGCTCAATAAATACGATTGATGATGGTGATGATTGGGAGAGTACAATATAACAGACACATTCCTGCCCACAGTGAGTTCACAGTCTAGAGGGGCAGACATTCACGTAAATAGATATATAAATAAATGAATTACAGGTATATGCAGATATATACATATGTGCTATGGGGATGGGAGTGAGAATGAATGAAGGAGCAAGTAAGAGAGGCGCAGAAGGGAGTGAGAGAGAGGAGAGGAGGGCCTAGTCATGGAAGGCTTCAATCAATCAATCAATCAATCGTATTTATTGAGCGCTTACTGTGTGCAGAGCACTGTACTAAGCACTTGGGAAGTACAAATTGGCAACATATAGAGAAAGTCCCTACCCAACAGTGGGCTCACAGTCTAAAAGGGGGAGACAGAGAACAAAACCAAACATACTAAGAAAATAAAATAAATAGAATAGATATGTACAAATAAAATAAATAAATAGAGTAATAAATATGTACAACCATATATACATATATACAGGTGCTGTGGGGAAGGGAAGGAGGTAAGATGGGGGGGATGGAGAGGGGGACGAGGGGGAGAGGAAGGAAGGGGCTCAGTCTGGGAAGGCCTCCTGGAGGAGGTGAGCTCTCAGCAGAGCCTTGAGATGGGCTTCCAGTGAGGCTTTGAAGTGCGGGAGAACCATTGTCTGTCTGATAGGAGGAAGGAAGGCATTTCAGGTCAAAGGTAGAAGCAGCAGGGCTTAGCACAAAGAGCCCGGGCTTCATAGTCAGAGTTCGTACATTATAATCTAAGAGAAGCAACCAACATAGCCCAGTGGAAAGAGCACGGGCTTTGGAGTCAGAGGTTATGGGTTCGAATCACTCTCCGCCACGTATCTGCTGTGTGACCTTGGGCAAGTCACTTAACTTCTCTGAGCCTCAGTTACCTCATCTGTAAAATGGGGATCAATCAATCAATCAATCAATCGTATTTATTGAGCGCTTACTATGTGCAGAGCACTGTACTAAGCGCTTGGGAAGTACAAATTGGCATCACATAGAGACAGTCCCTACCCAACAGTGGGCTCACAGTCTAAAAGGGGGAGACAGAGAACAGAACCAAACATACCAACAAAATAAAATAAGTAGGATAGAAATGTACAAGTAAAATAAATAAATAAATAAATAAATAGAGTAATAAATATGTACAACCATATATACATATATACAGGGGATGAAGACTGTGAGCCCCACAGGGAACAACCTGCTCACCTTGTAACCTCCCCAGTGCTTAGAACAGTGCTTGGCACATAGTAAGTACTTAACAAATGCCATTATTATTATTATTATTATTATTATTATTATTATTATTATTATCCCAGCTCCGTCGCTTGTCAGCTGTGTGACTTTGGGCAGGTCACTTCTGTGCCTCAGTTCCCTCATCTGTAAAATGGGGATTAAGACTCTGAGCCTCAGTTACCTCATCTGTATAATGGGATGAAGACTGTGAGCCCCACGTGGGACAACCTGCTCACCTTGTAACCTCCCCAGCGCTTAGAACAGTGCTTTGCACATAGTAAGTACTTAACAAATGCCATTATTATTATTATTATTATTATTATTATTATTATTATTATTATTATCCCCGCTCCGTCGCTTGTCAGGTGTGTGACTTTGGGCAAGTCACTTCTGTGCCTCAGTTCCCTCATCTGTAAAATGGGGATTAAGTCTCTGAACCCCACGTGGGACAACCTGATTACCTTGCATCTCCCCCAGTGCTCAGAACGGTGCTTGACACATAGTAAGGGCTTAACAAATGCCATCATTATTATTATTTTTATTATTATGAGGGTGAGAGGTTGGCGGCGAGATAGACGAGATCATGGTACAGTACAGGTCCATCCTGATGCTCTTCTAGAGAAGGAGTGTGGCTCGGTGGAAAGAGCCCGGGCTTTGGAGTCAGAGGTCATGGGTTCAAATCCCGGCTCCACCAACTGTCAGCTGGGTGACTTTGGGCAAGTCACTTCACTTCTCTGGGCCTCAGTTCCCTCATCTGTAAAATGGGGATTAAGACTGAGCTCCCCATGGGACAACCTGATCATCTTGTAACCTCCCCAGCACTTAGATAACAATAATAATAATAATAATAATAATAGCAATAATAATGGCATTTGTTAAGCGCTTACTATGTGCAGAGCACCGTTCTAAGTGCTGGGGGTGTTACAAGGTGATCAAGTTGTCCTACATGGGGCTTAAAGTCTTAATCCCCATTTTACAGATGAGGTAACTGAGGCTCAGAGAAGTGAAGTGACTTGCCCAAGGTCACACAGCAGACATGTGGTGGAGTCGGGATTCGAACCCAGGACCTCTGACTCCAAAGCCCGGGATCTTTCCACTGAGCCACGCTGCTCCTCCTAAGATCAGTGCTTTACACATAGTAAGTGCTGAATAAATGTCATTTTTATTATTAGTATTATTATTGTCTATCCCAGAGCTTCTTACAGTACCTGGCACATAATAATAATAATAATAATAATAATAATAATAATAATAATAATAATGGCATTTATTAATGCTTACTATGTGCAAAGCACTGTTCTAAGCGCTGAAGCACTGTTCTAAGTGTTGCACACACACACACACACACACAAAAACATATAGCACCGAAACTACTTTCAAACCCCACCTTAGAAGGGCATCATCATCATCATCAATGGTATTTATTGAACACTTGCTGTGTGCAGAGCACTGTACTAAACCCCAGGGTGAGCAAACTACAGAGTTGGTAGACACATTCCCTGCCCAGGCACACCTATCCCAGAGTATTCAACTATTCTTTCTTGCTCTCTTAATAACAGCTTTCTGATGGACAAGTCTCAGCAGCGTGGCTCGGTGGAAAGTGCACGGGCTTTGGAGTCAGAGGTCATGGGTTCAAATCCCGGCTCTGCCAGCTGTCAGCTGTGTGACTTTGGGCAAGTCATTTAACTTCTCTGTGCCTCAGTTACCTCATCTGTAAAAATGGGGATTAAGAACGTGAGCCCCACCGTGGGACAACCTCATCACCTTGTAATCTCCCCAGTGCTTAGAACAGTGCTTTGCACATAGTAAGCGCTTAATAAATAATAATAATAATAATAATAATAATGGCATTTATTAAGCGCTTACTATGTGCAAAGCACTGTTCTAAGCGCTGGGGAGGTTACAAGGTGATCAGGTTGTCCCACGGGGGGCTCACAAGTCTTAATCCCCATCTTCCAGACGAGGGAACTGAGGCCCAGAGAAGTGAAGTGACTTGCCCAAAGTCACACAGCTGGCAATTGGCGGAGCAGGGATTTGAACCCATGACCTCTGACTCCAAAGTCAGAGGTAATAATAATAATAATAATAATAATAATAATAATAATAATAATAATAATAATAATAATGGCATTTAAGCGCTTACTATGTGCAGAGCACTGTTCTACGCACTGGGGGGGACACAAGGTGATCAAGTTGTCCCACGTGGGGCTCACAGTCTTAATCCCCATTTTACAGATGGGTAACTGAGGCTCAGAGAAGTTAAGTGACTTGCCCAAGGTCACACAGCAGACATGTGGCAGAGCTGGGATTCGAACCCATGACCTCTGACTCCCAAGCCTGTGCTCTTTCCACTGAGCCACGCAAATGCTATCATTATTATTATTATTATTATTATTTCAAAAATGTGTCTCTTTTTTGAATAATCTTGCACAGGTGCAAGGTTAAAAGGTAAGTGGCAAAAGCACTTAGTACAAGCGCTTAGTACAGGGCTCTGCACACAGTAAGCGCTCAATAAATAAGATTGAATGAATGAAAAGCAAGTGTGTTTGGAATTCTATCAAAGGAGTTCTGAGAACACGAACCTCATTTTGACCCCCACGTGTGGAGGCAGAAAGATGGCAGGGATTTAGCGGAGGGAGGAGGCTGGGAGGGGACAGATTTCAGAACCAATAGACCAGAAAGCTGCCATTTTGGGTTTCTTATGACGGCATTTATTATGCGCTTACTATGTGCAAAGCACTGTTCTAAGCGCTGGGGAGGTTACTAGGTGATCAGGTTGTCCCACCGGGGGCTCACAGTCTTCATCCCCATTTTACAGATGAGGTAACTGAGGCCCAGAGAAGTTAAGTGTCTTGCCCAAAGTCACACAGCTGACAATTGGCGGAGCCGGGACTTGAACCCATGACCTCTGACTCCAAAGCCCGGGCTCTTTCCACTGAGCCACGCTGCTTCTCTTCGCTGTTTCTTGTTGGAAACTCTCAGGGGGAAGAAGCGTGGCCTGGGAAGAGCCCAGGCCTGGGATTCAGAGGAGTTGGGTTCTAATCCCGGCTCTGCCACATGTCTACTGTGTGATCTTGGACAAGTCATTTCACTTCTCTGTGCCTCAGTTACCTCATCTGTAAAATGGGGATTAAGAGTGTGAGCCCCATGTGGGACAGAGACTGAGCCTAACTTGATTAATTTGTATCCACCCTAGCACTTATAACAGTGCTTGGCACACAGTAAACACTCAAGTGCCATTATTATTATTATCATTACTTTGTCTACTGTGTGACCTTGGACAAGTCACTTAACTTCCCTGCGCCTCAGTTACCTCATCTGTAAAATAGGATTAAGGCTGTGAGCCCCATGTGGAACAGGGACGGTGTCCATCCTGAATAGCATTTATCTATCATAGTGCTTAGAACAGTGTCTGGACATAGTAAGCACTTAGCAAATAACACAATTGTTAATTATTATTTTTAGATCCCTGCGGTGAACAGCTGTGGGACATTGGTCCCCATTAATGGCATTTATTGAGCACTTACTGTATGCAGAACACTGTATTAAATGCTCGGAAGAGTACAATGCAAGAGTTGCTAGCCATGTTCCCTGACCACAACCAGCTCAAAGTCTAGAGGGAGATGGACATTAAAATAAATTATGGTCACATTCATTTATTCATTCAATCTTATTTATTGAGTACTGTGCAGAGCACTGTACTAAGTGCTTGGGATAGTACAATATAACAACTGACACATTTTCTGTGCACAATGGGCTTACAGTCTAGAGGGGGAGAGAAACATTAATATAAATAAATTAAATGACAGATATGGACATAATAATAATGGTATTTGTTAAGCACTAAGTATGTGCAGCGTGGCTCAGTAGAGAAGCAGCATGGCTCAGTGGAAAGAGCCCGGGCTTTGGAGTCAGAGGTCATGGGTTCAAGTCCCGGCTCCGCCAACTGTCAGCTGTGTGACTTTGGGCAAGTCACTTCACTTCTCTGGGCCTCCGTTCCCTCATCTGTAAAATGGGGATGAAGACTGTGAGCCCCCCGTGGGACAACCTGATCAGCTGGCAACATTCTCAGCGCTTAGAACAGTACTTTGCACATAGTAAGCGCTTAATAAATGCCATTATTATTATTATTATGTGCCAAACACTGTTCTAAGTGCCGGGGTAGATATAAGATAAGCAGGTTGTCCCATGTGGGGCTCACAGTTTTAATCCCCATTTTACAGACGAGGTAACTGAGGCACAGCAAAGTGAAGTGGCCTTCCCAAGTTCACACAGCAGACAAGTGGTGGAGGCGGAATTAGAACTCAAGTCCTCCGACTCCCAAGCTGGGCTCTTTCCATCATCATCATCATCATCAGTCGTATTTATGGAGCACTTACTATGTGCAGAGCACTGTACTAAGCGCTTGGGAAGTACAAATTGGCAACATATAGAGACAGTCCCTACCCAACAGTGGGCTCACAGTCTAAAAGGGGGAGACAGAGAACAAAACCAAACATACTCACAAAATAAAATAAACAGAATAGATATGTACAAATAAATTAAATAAATAGAGTAAAAAATATGTACAAACATATATACATATATACAGGTGCTGTGGGGAAGGGAGGGAGGTAAGATGGGGGGATGGAGAGGGGGACGGGAGCTATGCTGCTTCTCAGTAAGCCACCTAAGTACTGTGGGGCTGAAAGTGGGGTAAATATTACGGGCTCACAGGGCACAAAACCTCCCTCCATCTCCCCACGGGCTGGGAAACGGGGCTTTGGGTGTACTTTGCTATTTTTCCATCTCGAGAATTTCAGGTGTGCATAGCTAAATCAGTTGAAACGGCTCCTTCCACAAGGGGTTAGTTAACTGATGCTTGAGGGAAGTATGTTGGAGGGAAAGAAAACCTAGGATCTTCCTTTGTCCAGAAAATTACAACCTCTACCCCCAGAGCTTCAAGCGATGGCGTGAACGGCCAGTGAAAGAGAATATTGATCACATGGAGGTCCCGATGGCAGCACCCCGTAAACCTTTTCCGGCTCAAACTAGCTTTAGCTTTCAAGTTCTAGTCCAAATGCTTGGGGTTTGTCCAGTGGCTAGCGCAAACAAATAAAAACTAGTAACAAAATCCCCAGAGATCTCTGACAAAAGCCCCCTTCCCTCCCGCCAAATAACAACAACAACAACAACAAAAATCCCGTTATCCAACAGAAGAAAAAGTCCAGGATTTGTAGAGGAATATATGTGCTGTGTATTCTCAAAAGAGGTCAGCTCCCATGTGAAAATAATTCACAACCTTGATTCACAAAAATTTGAATCAATCCATCACAGTTATTGAGGTTTTTCTGGGTGCAGGGCACTGTACTAAGCACTTGGGAGAGTACAGTATAACAGAGTGGGTAGACTTTTTAAATTTTATTTGTTAAGCATTAAACTTAATGCTTTCCCTAATACATAATTGTATGTATAATTATACACGCCCGTGCTCAACAATCAATCCACAAAACGTAATTTATGAATGCTTACTCACTTATGATATTCGTTTTTCCAACTGTAAATTCAATTATTCACTTTTTTGTGGTATTTGTTACGTTCTGACTGTGTGCCAAGCACTGTACCAAGCCCTGAGGTAGATATTATCTAACCAGGTTGGTTAGAGCCCCTGTCCCCCATGGGGCTCACAGTCTTAATCCCCATTTGACAGATGAAGTAACTGAAGCCCAGAGAAGTGAAGTGACTTGCCCAAGGTCACCCAACAAACAAGTGTTGGAACTGGGATTATCAATCAATCAATCCAAGGTATTCATTGAGCGCTTACTATGTGCAGAGCACTGCTCTAAGTGCTTGAGAGAATTAGCAGACGCGTTCCCTGCCATGAGTTTACAGTCTAGAGGGATTAGGACCCGGGTCTTAGCCATCTTGGTTACCCCGTTTGTTAATATATTTATTATTTATGTCTGTCTTTCCCATTATAGTGCAATTTTTTATGTTAATATCTGTCTCTCCCCACTCTAGAATCTAAGCTCACTGTGGGCAGGGAATGTGTTTGTTTATTGCTGTATTGCACTGTATTAAGTGCTTAACAAATACGATCGAAAGAATGAATGAAAAGCTCCTTGAGGAGTTTTTCCACTGCTTCCTTGAGAAACAGTGTGGCTCAGTGGAAAGTGCACGGGCTTTGGAGTCAGAGGTCATGGGTTCAAACCCCGGCTCCTCCAATTGTCAGCTGTGTGACTTTGGGCAAGTCACTTAACTTCTCTGGGCCTCAGTTACCTCATCTGGGGATTAAGACAGTGAGCCCCCCCCATGGGACAACCTGATCACCTTGTAACCTCCCCAGCACTTAGAACAGTGCTTTGCACATAGGAAGTGCTTAATAAATGCCATTATTATTATTATTATTATTATTATTGTGGGCAGGCAATGCATTGCTTACTTATTTAATACTTCCCCGGGTGCTTAGTACAGTCCATTGTGACAAGAAAGTGGTCAATAAATACTAAAACCCGGCTAATAATAGTGAAGAGCTAAGAAGCAGTAAAAACCCTGGCAGCACTATGAAGCAGCGGGGCTCAGTGGAAAGAGCATGGGCTTTGGAGTCAGAGGTCATGGGTTCAAATCCCGGCTCCGCCACTTGTCAGCTGTGTGACTTTGGGTAAGTCACTTCACTTCTCTGGGCCTCAGTTACCTCATCTGTAAAATGGGGATTAGGATTGTGTGGGGCAACCTGATCACCTTGTATCCCCCCAGTGCTTAGAACAGTGCTTTTCACCTAGTAAGCGCTTAATAAATATCATCAAAAAACCCCAAAAGAAAACCACAGTCTGCCCCATTTGTTAACAAAGTTGTTTCAAAACAAAAACCCCATTTGGGAGAACAGTGTCTCCCAAACAAACTCTCCCGTACTTTCTCTAGCACCAACCTCATTTTGTACCCAGTTGCTTAGCCAGGCGAGGGATCTGATTAGCTCTTTGCAGCCTTCTGAGAGGATTAGCCCAATTCTTGTACTTCGATGTCGGACAAACTGCATGTTCAAAGAAGTGCGACTTCTTGTAGTTCCTTGAGCCTGCTCCCTTGAATTTTCTCCATTTGAGGACCTTATCGTTTCATGAATCGTTCATTCATTCAAAAGTATTTATTAAGCACTTACTGTGTGCAGAGCACTGTATTTAGTACTTGGGAAAGTACAATACAGCAATAAAGAGAGCAATTATAAGAAGCAGCGAAAGAGCACGGGTTTTGGAGTCATAGGTCACGGGTTCAAATCCCAGCTCCGCCAATTGTCGGCTGTGTGACTTTGGGCAAGTCACTTAACTTCTCTGGGCCTCTGTTCCCTCATCTGTAAAAACGGGGATGAAGTCTGTGAGCCCCCCGTGGGACAACCTGATCACCTTGGAACCTCCCCAGTGCTTAGAACAGTGCTTTGCACATAGTAAGCGCTTAATAAATGCCATCATTATCATTATTATCATTAATAGAGAGTGACAATCTCTGCCGTCAACGTTGTCCAAACATACTATTCAGACCTCAACGTGTGTGAAGAAGCACACGTATAAAGTAAATAAATTTGGAAGTTACACGACCGCCGAGCTGTAGACAACACCATCGTCCTTCCTGTCTCTCAAGCCAGTAAACCTTGGCATTATCCTCGGTTCGTCTTTCATTCAACCCACATATTTGTTCCGTCACGAAATCCTGCCGGTTCAACCTTCACAACATCGCTAAAATCTGCCCTTTCCTCTCCCATTCAAACTGCACTTCTCCTATCCTGCCTTGACTGCTGCATCGGCCTCCATGCTGACCTCCTAGCCTCCTGTCTTTCATTCATTCATTCAATTGCATTTATTGAGCGCTTACTGTGTGCAGAGCACTGTACTAAGCGCTTGGGAAGTACAACTTGGCATTCATTCATTCAATCATATTTACTGAGTGCTTACTGTGTGCAGAGCACTGTACTAAGGGCTTGGGAAGTACAAGTTGGCAACATACAGAGACGGTCCCTACCCAACAGTGGGCTCACGCTCTAGAAAGTGGGCTCACACTCTAGAAGTGGGCTCATTTCCCCACTCCAGTCCATATTTCACTTGGCTGCCAACGTGCGTTTCTACAAAAACGTTCAGACCATGTTTCCCTACTCCTCAAGAACTCCCAGCGGCTGTCCATCTACCTCCACATCCTACAGAAACTTATTACCATCTGCTTTAAAGCAGCTTTTCAGCTCTCTCCCTCTTACTTCACCTCGCTCATCTCCTACTACAACTCAATCCAAACACTCTGCTCCTCTAATGCCAAGCTACTCTGTACCTCCATCTCATCTATCTCACCACTGACTTTTTGCCCTCATTCTCCTTTGGGCCTGGAACTCCCCCCACCCTTCAAATCCAACAGTCCAAAACACTCCTAAAATTCAACACTCCCCTAAAATCACATCTCCCTCAAGAATTCTTCCTGGACTAAACCCTTCATAATAATAATGACAACAATCACGGTATCTGTTGAGCACTATGTGCCAAACACTGTATTAAGCACTTGGATAATAACAACAACAACAACAACAACAGTAATAATAATAACTATGGTATTTGTTAAGCACTTACTATGTGCCAAGCACTGTTCTAAGCACTGGGGTAGACACAGGGTAATCAGGTTGTCCCTCGTGGGGCTCACAGTCTCAATCCTCATTTTACAGATGAGGTAACTGAGGCCCAGAGAAGTTAAGTGACTTGCCCAAAGTCACACAGCTGACAAGTGGCAGAGCCGGAATTAAAACCCATGACCTCTGACCCCTAGACCCGGGCTCTTTCCACTAAGCCACGTTGCATACAAGACTCTCAGTTTGGACACACACGAGACTCACAGTCTTATTCTCCATTTGACAGATGAGGGAACTGAAGCACAGAGAAGTGATACGACTTGCCCGAGGTCACACAGCAGACAAGTAGCAGAGCCAGGATTAGAATCCAGGTCCTTCTGATTCCCAGGCCTGGGCTCTATCCACTAGATCACACCCGACCAGACTCCCACCCACAACACTTACCTCTGTACCCTTATACTCTAAAGCTTCCTCTATCCATAATCTACATTACTGTCCGTCTCCCCCTGGAGAATGTAAGCTCTTTGTGGGCAGGGATCCGATCTACCACCTCTATTGTACTCTCCCCAGTGTTCAGTATGGTGTTCTGCACATAGTAAACATTCAATAAATGCCACTGATTGACTGATCGATTGATTGCAAGGGGGGATAGCAGAGGTTAACTTTCATTGAGGATCCAAATGGAGGAATGCACTGTTCTAAATTCTTGTGCAGAACAATACAAAGAAGTGATACATTCTCTTTCAGAGCAACAAAATATTGACTTCCTTTCACCCCTACCCCCTGTTAAAAAAAGAGAAAAAGAACTCAAAATATATTTCAATGCCCAAAATCCTACAAAATCCTAGCGCTTTTGTGAACTGAAGTTTGCCAAGTTTAGTCAAGAACTGAATTCACATACGATGATAATAATAATTATGATATTTGTTAAGCACTTACTGTGCGCCAAGCACTATAAACTAAGCGTTAGGGCGGTTACAAGAAAATTGGGTTGAACACAGTCTTCGTCACACGTCGGGCTCACAGTCTCAATCCCCATTTTATAGATGAGGGAACTGAGGACTGGAGAAGAGAAATGACTCTATCCACTCACTGGTCACTTGGCCCTCAAAGGAAACACACAAACGGGGTCCATCACACTGGGAACCAGGAGGCTTCCAACAGGAATGAGGCAGAAGAAGTCACACTGCCGCAATTGTCTCATAGATCATATGTCTAGTTCTGAATCATTTAAAAATCCTAGGAAATTTTGGTCCTGGAGGAGAGGCAGTGGGTGAAGTGGTGAGAATGGCTCTTTAAAAACAAAATTCCCATTCCACTTACCTTTCTTTAGTCCAGTTAGCCGCTCTCCAGTCTTCCCTCTGTTGCCAATCGTTGATTGTTGTCGAAGCCCTTGCAGGTGATTTTCCCACTTTATTCCAACAGAGAATCCAGACTGCCTTCTAACGCGCTTTTACTGAAAGAGAAATAATAATGATTATCATTATTATGTTATTTGTTAAGCACTTACTATATATCAAGCAATATTGTAAGCTCTGGGGGTGATACAAGATAATCAGATTGGACATTGTCCCTGTCCCACACAGGGCTCACAGTCTTAATCCCCATTTTACAGGTGAGGGAACTGAGGCCCAGATCAGTGAAGTGACTTGCCCAAGGTCACACAGCAGACAAGCGGCAGAGCTGGGATGAGAACCCAAACCTGTGTTCTTATCACTGGGCCATGCTGTTTCTCAGTAAAAAAAAATATAACTCTTCTTACATACTGCAGTTGGCATTATAGAATTTGTATATGGGAAAATGTGAACATAGAATGTTTTTAGGCTCTGCTGTAGTTTTTTCCAGACATTGAATTGATTTACTAGCAAGTGCTCCAGAGGTGGGAGAAGTTAGTGTCCTGAGCTGGGAATCAGCCCAGTGTAGTGAACAGAGCCCAGCTTTGGGAGTCAAAAAGGCATGGATTCTAATTCCAGCTCTGCCACTTGTCTGCTGTGTGACCTTGGGCAAGTCATTTCACTTCACCGTGCCTCAGTTCCCTCCTCTGTAAAATGGGGATTGAGACAGTGAGCCCTACGTGGAACAGAGACTGTGTCCAACCTCGGTTTGCTTGTATCCACTGCAGCTCCTAGGATTGTGCCTGGAACATAGTAAGTCAATCAATAGATCAATCAATCGTATTTATTGAGCACTTACTGTGTGCAGGGCACTGTACTAAGCGCTTGGGAAGTACAAGTTGGCAACATATACAGTCGCTACCCAACAGCGGGCTCACAGTCTAAAAAGTCTAAAAGTCTAAAAGTCCTTAACAAATACGATATTAATAATAATGATAACTGGCTGCTGTGTGACCTTGGGCAAATCACTTAACTGGGCACATTTGACTGCTGTGAGACATTGGGCAAGTCACTTAAAAGCTACTGCTGTGCCTTTTCAGCCAAGCAAAACATCTGGCAATCACAGTTCCCTGGCATGCTCTCATTTCCCTCAACCCCCAAACACAGCTGATCAGACTCAAAGTGAGGGAAGAAATCAACACCTGCAGCATGAGACCTAGTATTAATAATAATAATAATAGTATTTGTTAAGCTCTTACTATGTGCAAAGTACTGTTCTAAGAACTGGGGGGATACAAGATGATCAGGTTGTCCCATGAGGGGCTCACAGCTTTAATCCCCATTTTACAGATGAGGGAACTGAGGCACAGAGAAGTTAAGTGACTTGCCCAAAGTCACACAGCTGACAATTGGCAGAGCAGGATTTGAACCCAAAACCTTGACCCCAAAGCCCGTGCTCTTTCCACTGAGCCATGCTGCTTCTCAGTACAACCTCAGGCAGGTTGGTGACCAGGATAACCATTGCTATGGAGGGGGCAAGGGGATTGACTGCTTTAAACCCAAAAGAGAGGAATTTTTGTTTGATGTGGAGGTGGATGGACAACCTGTGGGGGAAACATGGTCTGAACATTTTTTGTAGAAACATGATCCGGGCATCAGAGTGAAGAATAGACTGGAGGGGGGAGAGATAGGATGATGGAAGGTCAGCAAGGAGGCTGATACAATAGTCATGATGGGCTAGGATAATAATAATGGCATTTGTTAAGTGCTTAGTGTGTGCCAAGCACCGTTGTACCTGCTGGGATAGATACAAGGTAATCAAGTTGTCCCATGTGGGACTCACAGTCTTCATCCCCATTTTACAGATGAGGTACCTGAGGCACAGAGAAGTAAAGTGACTTGCTCAAAATCACGCAGCTGGGATTAAAACCCACAACCTCTGACTCCCAAGGCCAGGCTCTTTCCACTCAGCCACGTTAACCTGGTAGAAGTTTGGTTGGAAAGGAAAGGGTGGATTTTAGCCATCTTGTGAAGGTGGGGCTGACAGGATTTAGGGACAGATTGGATCTGTGGATTGAGCATTTACTCATCCGGATATCCATATTTCCATTCTTGTTTTCCACTTCTTTGTTATTATTTTGTGTACCTCTCCCACAGCAGATTATAAACTTCCTGATGTAAGAATTCTCCCTCCTCCCTCTACTGTGTGGCCACAGTAGACTCTCCCTAAATCCCGTGGACGGATTAATGGCTAGCCAGTTGCTTAAGCAATGCCACACAATACATCAAACCAACAATGATGTTGGCGTATTTGTTCAAGACTTTACTGTGTGAAGCACTGTTCTAAAATCTAAGATAATAATAATAATAATAATAATGATAATTATGACATTTGTTAAGCGCTTACTATGTGTGGAGCACTGTTCTAAACGCTGGGGGGGATACAAGGTGATCAGGTTGTCCCACGGGGGGCTCACAGTCTTAATCCCCATTTTACAGATGAGGTAATTGAGGCCCAGAGAAGTGAAGTGACTTGCCCAAGGTCACACAGCTGACAAGTGGCAGAGCCAGGATTAGAACCCATGACCTCTGCCTCCCAAGTCCGGGCTCTTTCCACTGAGCAGTGCTGCTTCTCAACAGGTTAGACACATTCTCTCTTCCACTTGGGATGCACCACCTAAGTCAGGGTGAGAACAGGCTTTTATACCCATTTAAAGGTGAGGAAACCGAAGGATGGAGTAAAGTGACTTGCCCAAGGTCACACAGCAATATGCATTGGATCTGGGATGAGAACCCAGCTCCTCCGACTTCCATGCTCTCTCTCTTTACATTAGGCCACTCGGCTTCTCGAGAAGCAGCGTGGCTCAGTGGAAAGAGCACAGGTTTTGGAGTCAGAGGTCATGCGTTCAAATCCCGGCTCTGCCAGTTGTCAGCTGTGTGACTTTAGGCAAGTCACTTAACTTCTCTGTGCCTCAGTTACCTCACCTGTAAAATGGCGATTAAGACTGTGAGCCCCCTGTGGGACAACCTGATCACCTTGTAACCTCCCCAGCGCTTAGAACAGTGCTTTGCACATAGTAAGCGCTCAATAAATGCCATTATAAAAAGCAGGGTGTGAAGCAGTGTTGCCAAATGGTTAGACCCTGGGCCTGGGAGTCAGACAGAAGCAGCGTGGCTCAGTGGAAAGAGCCCGGGCTTTGGAGTCAGATGTCATGGGTTCAAATCCCGGCTCTGCCGCTTGTCAGCTGTGTGACTTTGGGCAAGTCACTTAACTTCTCTGGGCCTCAGTTCCCTCATCTGTAAAATGGGGATTAAGACTGTGAGACCCACGTGGGACAACCTGATCACCTTGTAAATTCCCCAGCAATTAGAACAGTGCTTTGCACATAGTAAGCACTTAATAAATGCCACCATTATTATTATTATTATTAAGTGGGTTCTCAGCCGGGCTCCACCACTTGTCTGCTCACATTTTATCTCTGTATTCTAGACTGTGAGCCCACTGTTGGGTGGGGACCGTCTCTATATCTTGACAACTTGTACTTCCCAAGCGCTTAGTACAGTGCTCTGCACGCAGTAAGCGCTCAATAAATACGATTGATTGATTGATTGACCTTGGCAAGCCATTTCACTTCTCTGTGCCTCAGTTACCTCATCTGTAAAATAATAATGATAATAATGACGGCATTTATTAAGCACTTACTATGTGCAAAGCACTGTTCTAAGGGCTGGGAAGGTTACAAGGTGATCGGGTTGTCCCATGGGGGGCTCACAGTCTTAATCCCCATTTTACAGATGACAATTAGTGGAGCCGGGCCTTGAGCCCATGACCTCTGACTCCAAAGCCCGTGCTCTTTCCACTGAGCCATGCTGCTTCTCTGAAACATGGATTAAGATTGTGAATCCCCTGTGGGACAGGGACTGTGTCCAACCTGATTATCCTGTATCTGCCCCAGCCCTTAGAATGGTGCCCTGCCATATTAAGGACTCAACAAATACCATTAAAAAAACAAAAGAAAAGATTTTGGAAGACTTAGGGACCACCCATCAGTAACCTCTTACACTAAGATAATGGATGCTTTCAGTGCTAGAGCAGTTGTTCTTTTGCAGATAAATTATTTACCGGGACAGCTACTACATCGGGTTTTTCCACTCTGTAAAAACAGGCCAATAAAAGACATTTAGCAATTAGGTGGTGGCTTGCGATCTGTAAACTTTCGCACACTTCCATAATTCACCGATCTGTCAATGGAACCCGTGCTATAAACTGAGGAGTTAAGCTTTGAAGCACTCCTCCTCTCACTTTTATTATTTTGTAGCACACAAAATGGGGCCTGCGATGCCTCCAGGGCATTTTAAATAGCAAAACCTTCCTCTGTTTTACAGTCAGGAGCTTATCTATGGCTATTAGTGCTGCTGAGAGCTTTGGCTTTGAAAAGTGGCCTTTCCTGTGCCGGAGGAAAGAGAAGACAGCAAAGTCTGAGTCAAACAAAAACTCCTGATTGCAGGCTTCGAGGGTGTCAACTAGCTCTCTTTGCTCCATATATCCGTGTCTCCTAAGGCTAGAGCCCTGTCCTGGGAATCAGAAGGCCCTGGGTTCTAATCCTGCCTTTGCCACTGGTCTGCTGTGAGATCTTGGGCAAGCCACGTCACTTCTATGTGCCTCAGTTACCTCATCCGTAAAACAGGGGTGAAGACTGTGAGCCCCATGTGGGACAGGGACAGTGTCCCACCGGATTTTCTTGTATCCACCCTGGTACTTAATCATGATGGTATTTGTTAAGCACTTACTGTGTGTCAAGCACTGCTCTAATCACTGGGGCAGGTACAAACAGTGCCTGGCACATAGTAAGTGTTTAACAAATACCACAATTATTATTATTATTACTATTATTATCAAACACACTTGAGAAGGACAGAGACATTTCACTTTGTCCTGCTTTCCTGCCCTGAGGGGAGGAGAAGGAGCTAACCTGCTCATTCATTCATTTATTCATTCCATCGTATTTACTGAGCACTTACCATGTGCAAAGCACTAAGCACTTGGGAGAGTACAATACATCAACAAATAGACAAATTCCCTGCCCACAAACAAGCTCACAGTCTAGAGGGGGAGAAAGACATTAATATGAATAAGTGAATGAATATATTAACAAATTACAGACAAATACATACGCGCAGTGGAGCTGGGAGAGAGGATGAACGAAGGGAGCAAATCAGGGTGACGCAGAAGGGAGCGGGAGAAGAGGAAAAGTGGAGCTTAGGTAGGGAAGGCTTCTTGGAGGAGACTTCAATAAGGATTTGAAGTGGGGGAGTGCAATTATCTGCCCCATATGGGGGAGGGCATTCCAGGCCTGAGACAGGATGTGGCGAGAGTTCAGCAGTGAGATAGACAAGATCGAGGTACAGTGAGGAGGTTGGCTTTAGAGGAGCAACGTGTGCAGGCTGGGTTGTAGAAGGAGAGCAGAGAGGTGAGGTAGGAGGGGACAAGGCGATAGACTGCTTTAAGGCCAATGGTGAGAAGTTTTTATTTGATGTGGAGGTGGATGGGCAACCACTGGAGTAGGTCCAGCCCCCGTTTTGACTTTGGGCTGACAAGTAGGTGGATGGACTCCCCCAACACTGCCGCAGCGGCCTCTCTATCCTTCAGTACAAGTGGTGGAATCTGGTCAGCCATGGTGGAAATAGTGAAAGCATCCGGCTTCTTCCCCTCCCACATTCTCCATCAGGGCAGGAACAGCTGCTCTCTACAACCAACCCAGAGAGCCCCAATTGTAACAGCCCAGACTGGGGTCCGTCCCGACCCCTGCCATGGAGGTCATCTGCCATGAGTCTTCCCTGACTAAAAGCCCCCCTTTCCTCTTTTCCCACTCCTTTCTGCGTCTCCCTGATGCTCCCCTTATTCATTCCCCCCTTCCAGTCCCACAGTCCTTATTTCCATACCTATCGTGCAATTCCTTTTGTCCGAGTCTTCGAGACATCTCTACTCGGATGTCCTCCCATCACCTCAAGCTTAACACGACCAAAACAGAGCTCCTTATCTTCCCACTCAAACCTGCCCTCCATCTGATTTTCCCATCACAGTGATAATAATAATAATAATGGCATTTGTTAAGTGCTTACTATGTGCAAAGCACTGTTCTAAGCGCTGGGGGGGATACAATGTGATCAAGTTGTCCCACGTGGGGCTCACAGTCTTAATCCACATTTTTACAGCTGAGGTAACTGAGGCTCAGAGAAGTTAAGTGCCTTGCCCAAGTTCACACAGCAGACTTGTGGTGGGCCACAAGTAGACAAGACTACCATAATAATAATAATAATAATAACAATGGCATTTATTAAGCACTTACTATGTGCAAAGCACTGTTCTAAGCACTAGGGAGGTTACAAGGTGATCAGTTTGCCCCACGGGGGGTTCACAGTCTTAATCCCCATTTTACAGATGAGGTAACTGAGGCCCAGAGAAGTTAAGTGACTTGCCCAAAGTCCCACAGCTGACAATTAACTAATTAATGATGGCATTTATTAAGCACTTACTATGTGCAAAGCACTGTTCTAAGCGCTGGGGAGGTTACAAGGTGATCAGGTTGTCCCACGGGGGGCTCACAGTCTACATCCCCATTTTACAGATGAGGTCACTGAGGCACAGAGAAGTCCAATGACTTGCCCAAAGTCACACAGCTGACGATTGGCGGAGCCGTGATTTGAACCCATGACCTCTGACTCCAAAGCCCGGGCTCTTTCCACTGAGCCACGCTGCTTCTCTTTCCTGTTTCACAAACCCATAGCCATGGCATTATCCATGACTCCTCCCTCTCATTCAACCCATATATTCAATCCCTCACCAAATACCATCAATCCCGTCTTCACAACATTGCTAAAATTCACCCTTTCCACTCCATTCAAACGATTACCACGTTATAATCCAATCAGTCATCCTATCCCGCCTGGATTGCTGCATCAGCCTCCTTGCTGAAGTCCCAGCCTCCTGCCTCTCCCCGCTCCAGGACATATGTCACTCTGCTGCCCACATCATTCAAAGCCTTTCTGAAGGCCCATCTCCTCCAGAAAGCCTTGTTTCTACCCCAGTGATTAGCACATAGTAAGCACTTACTGATTACCATAATTATTGTTATTATTATTACTCCTAAGCCAAAAGATGGAAGATGAAAAATATAATAATAATGTTGGTATTTGTTAAGCGCTTACTATGTGCAAAGCACTGCTTTAAGCGCTGGGGGGAACACAAGGAGATGAGGTTGTCCCCTGTGGGGCTCACAGTCTTAATCCCCATTTTACAGATGAGGGAACTGAGGCACAGAGAAGTGAAGTGACTTGCCCGAGGTCACACAGCAGACATGTGGGGGAGGTGGGATTCGAACCCATGGCCTCTGACTCCCAAGCCCACGCTCTTTCCACTGAGCCGCGCTGCTTCTCTAAGAAGGACCAAAGCATATGCTAAGTAAAAGCAGTTAGGGAATACTAAGTAAGTTAATGCCACATTTTAACCGATTAATATCACAAGAGGGATTGAATAGAAGTGAAACAACAAAAAAAATACAAATGAACTACTTGGCAAAGAGACAATTCAAACCCAAACTTTTCTTCACAGCAACAGATATGTATTATCTAGTTAAAAATTCCTTCACCCCAGGGGTTATTAACAATGATGATTTGAAGCTGTCAAGCAATATGGAGTTGAGTGGAACACAAAAGTATCTATGCTTTACAAGTTTATATTTTTTTTTGATGTTTTTCATGTGCTTACTATTTGCCAAGCACTGCACTAAGCACTGAGGTAGAAGATGATCAGGTTGGACACAGTATTTATTCATTCATTCAATTGTATTTATTGAATGTTTCCTGTGTGCAGAGCACTGTACTAAGTGCTTGGGAAGTACAAGTTGGCAACATATAATAATAATAATGATAATAATAATAATAATAATAATAATAATAATAATAATAATAATAATGTTGGTCATTCTTAAGCGCTTACTATAAGCAAAGCACTGTTCTAAGTGCTGGGGTAGATACAAGGTAATCAGGTTGTCCCACGTGGGGCTCACAGTCTTCATCCCCATTTTACAGATGAGGGAACTGAGGCCCAGAGAAGTGAAGTGACTTGCCCGAAGTCACCCAGCTGACAAGTGGCGGAGCCAGGATTTGAACCCACGACCTCTGACTCCAAAGCCCGGGCTCTTTCCACTGAGCCACGCTGCTTATAGAGATGGTCCCTACCCAACAACGGGCTCACAGTCTAGAAGCGGGAGACAGACAACAAAACAAAACATGTGGACAGGTGTCAAGTCATCAGAATAAATAGAAGTAAAGCTAGATGTACATCATTAACAAAATAAATAGAACCGTGCATGTTCCTAGTGGGGTTTACAGTCTTAATCCCCATTTTGAAACTACTACTTCCACCTAATGACAAGAGCCCGGGTTTAGGAGTCAGAGGATGTGGGCTCTAATCCTGGCTTTGCTACTTGTCTGCTTGCTTGGGCAAGTCACTTCACTTATCTGTACCTCAGTAACCTCATCTGGAAAATGGGGATTAAGACTGTGAGCCTCCCGTGGGACAACCTGATTACCTTGTATCTATCCCAGCGCTTGGAACAGTGCTTGGCACATAGGAAGCACTCAACAAATACCACAATTATTATTATTATTCTTAATAATGGTATTTGTTAAGCACTTACTATATTCTAAGCACTTATGAAGCGCTGGGGTAGATACAAGCAAACTGGGTTGGACAGAGTCCCTGTCCCACGTGGGGCTCAGTCTCAATCCCCATTTTACAGATGAGGGAACTGAGACACAGAGAAGTGAAGTGATCAACCCAAGCAGCATGGCTTAGTGGAAAGAGCCCGGGTTTAGGAGTTAGAGGTCATGGGTTCTAATCCCAGCTCCACCACTAGTCAGCTGTGTGGCTTTGGGCAAGTCACTTAACTTCTCTGGGCCTCAGTTACCTAATCTGTAAAATCGGGATTGAGACTGTGAGCCCAACGTGGGCAACCTGATTAACCTGTATCTACCCCAGTGCTAAGAACAATGCATGGCACATAGTAAGCGCTTGACAAATATCAACATTATTATTATTATTATTATTATTATTATTATTATTAAGGTGACATAAGAAGCAAGTGGCTGTCAGAATTACCACGCAGGCACCCTGAATCTCAGGACTTTGATCTTCTTTTCACTAGGTCATGCTTTATTTTTCCAAAGGGCTCATTCCCCTCACTAATCTTACTTAATCCTCCCAATGTTTTGGGTTTTTTTTTTTAAATGGTATTTGTTAGACATTTATTACGGGCCAGGTACTGTACCAAACTCTGAGATAGAGAGGAGCTAATCAAGCTGGACAGAAGAGGCCCAGAGAAGTGAAGTAAATAATTATAATAATAATAATGATTTTTGCTAAGCGCTTACTATGTGCCAAACACTCTTCAGAGCATTGGGGTAGACATAAAGTAATCAGGCTGTCTCCAAATTGGGCTCACAGTTTTAATCCCCATTTTACAGATGAGGTAATAGAAGCCCAGAGAAGGGAACTAACTTGCCCAAGGTCACACAGCAGATCAATGACAGAGCCAGGATTAGAATAATAATAATAATAATAATAATAATAATAATAATAATAATAATAATAATAATAATAGCATTTATTAAGTGCTTACTATGTGCAAAGCACTGTTCTAAGCACTGGGGAGGATACAAGGTAATCAGGTTGTCCCACAGGGGGCTCACAGTCTTATCACCAGTGTGGTTCAGTGGAAAGAGACCGGGCTTTGGAGTCAGAGGTCATGGGTTCAAATCCCGGCCCCGCCACTTGTCAGCTGTGTGACTTTGGGCAAGTTAGTTCACTTCTCTGTGCCTCAGTTCCCTCATCTGTAAAATGGGGATTAAGTCTGTGAGCCCCACGTGGGACAACCTAATCACTTTGTATCCTCCCCAGCGCTTAGAACAGTGCTTTACACATAGTAAGCGCTTAATAAATGCCAACATTATTATTATTATTATTATTATTATTATTATTAATCCCCATTTTGCAGATGAGGTAACGGAGGCACAGAGAAGTCAAGTGACTTGCCCAAAGTCACACAGCTGACAAGTGGCGGGGCCGGGATTTGAACCCATGACCTCTGACTCCAAAGCCCAGGCTCTTTCCACTGGGCCACGCTGCTTCCCTTCTGACTCTCAGGCCCTGGTTCTATCCACTGGGCCAGACTGCTTCTCTGTGAGGTATTCATTCATTCATTCAATCGTATTTATTGAGCGCTTACTGTGTGCAGAGCACTGTACTAAGCGCTTGGGAAGTCCAAGTTGGCAACATAGGTGGGAGGGCCAGTTCCACTGTCGCCCACTCTTAGAAAGGGGAAGAGGAAGCCAGGAAATTGGCCCCAGTTGCCTTTCCCTGAGGGACATGTAAAATCTTAACTGAGACAAACAGAGAGAATAATGATAATAGTGGGATTTGTTAAATGCTTACTGTGTGCCAGGCACTGTACTAAGAGCTGGGGTGGATACAAACAAATACAATAACAACAATGGCATTTATTAAGCACCTTACTATGTGCAAAGCACTGTTCTAAGCGCTGGGGAGGTTACATCTGCTCGCTCTTGGCCTTGCCCTCCTGCTCCATCTCTCCCTGTCACTGTCCATCAGTCCTCCTGCTCCCTCTCCAAAAGCTGGCTTTTTTCTGTGGTATTTGTTAAGCACTTACTATGTGCCATGCACTGTACTAAGTGCTGGGGTAATAATAATAATAATAATAATAATAATAATAATAATAATGGCATTTATTAAGCGCTTACCATGTGCAAAACACTGTTCTAAGCGCTGGGGAGGTTACAAGGTGATCAAGTTGTCCCACGAGGGGCTCACAGCAGCGTGGCTCAGTGGAAAGAGCACGAGCTGGGGAGCCAAAATAATAATAATAATAATAATGATGGCATTTATTAAGCGCTTAGGTTGGACACAGTCCCTACCCCGCATGAGACTTCCAGTCTTAATCCCCACCGTACAGACAAGGTAACTGAGGCACAGAGAAGTGAAGTGACTTGCCCAAGGCCACACAGCAGACAAGTGGCAGAGCTGGGATTAAAATACACCACTTTCCAAATCCAAGGCCCATACTCTATCCACTGTGCCATGCTGCTTCTACGGAGAGAAGGTTTGGAGAGGAAGTAAGGGGGCCAGGTAGTTGGAGGAGAAGATCCTTAGCCATTTTGAGGTGAGCTGCGTACCTAGGGGAGCAGGATAATAATTATCATCATCATCATCATCAATCGTATTTATTGAGTGCTTACTATGTGCAGAGTACTGTACTAAGCGCTTGGGAAGTACAAATTGGAAACATATAGAGACAGTCCTTACCCAACAGTGGGCTCACAGTCTGAAAGGGGGAGACAGAGAACAAAACCAAACATACTAACAAAATAAAATAAATAGAACATGGGAATGTTATAATAATTCTGGTATTTTCTGGTATTTTGTAAGCACTGACTATGTGCCAGGCCCTGTATGAAGCATGCATGGTGTAGTGGACAGAGCCTGGGCCTGGGAATCAGAAGGTCATGGGTTCTAATCCTGACTCTGCCACTTGTCTGCTGCAAGACACTTAACCTTCCTTTGCCTCAATCAATCAGTCAATTGTATTGATTGAGCACTTACTGTGTGCAGAGCACTGTACTAAGCGCTTGGGAAGTCCAAGTTGGCAACATATAAAGACAGTCCCTACCCAACAGTGGGCTCACATTCTAAAAGGGGGAGACAGAGAACAAAACCAAACATACTAACAAAATAAAATAAATAGAATAGATATGTACAAGTAAAATAAATAGAGTAATAAATATGTACAAACATATGTACATATATACAGGTGTTGTGGGGAAGGGAAGGAGGTAAGATGAGGTGATGGAGAGGGGGACGAGGGGGAGAGGAAGGAAGGGGCTCAGCCTCAATTACCTCATCTGTAAAATGGGGATTAAGATGCATGAGCCCCACATGGCTAATGACCTTGTATCTATCCCTGTGCTTAGTATAGTGCCTGGCACACAGTAATGCTTAACAAATACCATAATTATAATTATAATTATTATTATTACAAATAAATTGGGTTGGACACAATCCCTGTCCCACATGGGTCTCACAGTCTTCATCCATAAAGAGCAGACTCAGGAGGTGATCAAAGAGGATCCCAAGTAAAGGTTAGGATACCTGGGAAATTGGGAATCTAGGTTTAGGACTCCAGAGGAATGAGGTTCCTGCCCCGGGGGGAAAAAGGAGGCTAAGAGACCCTGCTTCTTAATGACTCTGGGAGGGAAAACCTGGAACATGGGAAATTCATTCATTCTATCGTATTTATTGAGCACTTATTATGTGCAGAGCACTGTACTAAGCGCTTGGGAAGTACAAGTTGACAACATATAGAGAAGGTCCCTACCCAACAATGGGCTCATAGTCTAGAAGGGGGAGACAGACAACAATACAAAACATGTGGACAGGTGTCAAGTCATCAGAATAAATAGAAATAAAGCTAGATGCACATCATTAACAAAATAAATAGAATAGTAAATATGTACAAGTAAAATAAATAGAGCAATAAATCTGTGTACATATATATCTATATATCTATATATCTATATATCTATAGATATATCTATAGATATATAGATATATAGATATATAGATATATATATACAGGTGCTGTGGGGAGGGGAAGGAGGTAGGGCGGGGGGGATGGGGAGGAGGAGAGGAAAAGGGAAATGCTAAGAGAAGAGAAGAAAGGACCAGGGAGATATCAGCCTCAGGACGCCACCATGAGAATACAGAAAGTCCTAGTGGGGAAAGGTATTAGATACAGGAAAAGATAGTCTGAACCAGAATTGTTTTCATTTTTACCGATTGAGGAAACTATTGAACACTAAAATAAAACAAAAAATTGAACACTAAAATAATTATTATGATATTTCTTAATTGCTTACTCTGTTCCAGGCATTGCAATAATAATAATACTTGGGGTATTTGTTAAGCACTTAGTATGTGTCAGGCACTATAATAATAACAATAATAATAATAATCATTATTATTATAATTGTGGTATTTGTTAAGCATTTACTATTTATCAGGGAATACTAGGCGCTGGGGTGGATACAAGCAAATTGTGTTGGACACAGTCCCTGTCTCACATGGAGCCAACAGCCTTAATCCCCATTTTATAGATGAGGTAACCGAAGCCCAGAGAACTGAAGCAACTTGCTCAAGACCACACAGCAGACAAGTGGTAGAGCTGGGATTAGAACCCAGGTCCTTCTGATATTGAGGCCCATGGTCCATCCTGTAGGCCAGGCTGCTTCCCCGAAGATCTCAGATCTCGCTGACTTCCTGAGGCAGGGACTGGGGGAGAGAGAAGGACAGGGGACCACTGAACTTGCAGGTGGCCTGCCTTGGGGGAAAGTGTCAGTAATAATAATGATAATAATGATAACAATGATAATAATGATAATAATAATAATAATAATAGTATTTGTTAAGCACTTACTTTGTGTCAGGCACTGTACTAAACACTGGGGTGGACACTAGCAAGGAATAATAATAATAATAATAATGATGATGACATTTGTTAAGTGCTTACTATGTGCAAAGCACTGTTCTAAGCGCTGGGAGGCTACAAGATAATAATAATAATAATAATAATAATAGCATTTATTAAGTGATTACTATGTTCAAAACACTGTTCTAAGCGCTTTGGAGGTTACAAGGTGACCAGGTTATCCCATGTGGGGCTCACAGTCTTCATCCCCATTTTACAGATGAGGGAACTGAGGCCCAGAAAAGTAAAGTGACTTGCCCAAAGTCAGCTGGCAGAGCCGGGATTTGAACCCTTGACCACTGACTCCAAAGCCTGGACTCTTTCCACTGCACTACGTTGCTTATCCAATTGGAGCAAATCGGATTAGATACAGTCCCTGTCCCACATGGGGCTCACAGTCTTAATCCCCATTTTATAGATGAGGTACTTTTGGCACAGAGAAGGGAAGTGATTTACCCAAGGCCTCACAGCAGACAAGTGTCAGAGTGGGGATTAGAACCCATGACCTTTCGACTCCCAGGCCTGGGCTCTATGTACTAGGCCATTCCACTACCTAGACCAGTCCCTGATGACCCTAACCCTAGCCCCATCTCCCTCCTACCATTCCTTTCCAAACTCCTTGAACGAGTCGTCTACACGCGCTGCCTCGAATTCCTCAACACCAACTCTCTCCTCGACCCCCTCCAGTCTGGCTTCCGTCCCCTACATTCCACGGAAACTGCGCTCTCAAAGGTCACCGATGACCTCCTGCTTGCCAAATCCAACGGCTCCTACTCTATCCTCATCCTCCTCGACCTCTCAGCTGCCTTCGACACTGTGGACCACCCCCTTCTCCTCAACACGCTATCCGACCTTGGCTTCACAGACTCCGTCCTCTCCTGGTTCTCCTCTTATCTCTCCGGTCGTTCATTCTCGGTCTCTTTTGCAGGCTCCTCCTCCCCCTCCCATTCCCTTATTGTGGGGGTTCCCCAAGGGTCAGTGCTTGGTCCCCTTCTGTTCTCGATCTGCACTCACTCCCTTGGTGACCTCATTTGCTCCCACGGCTTCAACTATCATCTCTACGCTGATGACACCCAGATCTACATCTCTGCCCCTGCTCTCTCTCTCCCTCCCTCCAGGCTCGCATCTCCTCCTGCCTTCAGGACATCTCCATCTGGATGTCCGCCCGCCACCTAAAGCTCAACATGTCGAAGACTGAACTCCTTGTCTTCCCTCCCAAACCTTGCCCTCTCCCTGACTTTCCCATCTCTGTTGACGGCACTATCATCCTTCCCGTCTCACAAGCCCACAACCTTGGTGTCATCCTCAACTCCGCTCTCTCATTCACCCCTCACATCCAAGCTGTCACCGAAAACTGCCGGTCTCAGCTCTGCAACATTGCCAAGATCTGCCCTTTCGTCTCCATCCAAACCGCTACCCTGTTCGTTCAAGCTCTCATCCTATCCCATCTGGACTACTGCATCAGCCTTCTCTCTGATCTCCCATCCTCGTGTCTCCCCCACTTCAATCCATACTTCACGCCGCTGCCCGGATTGTCTTTGTCCAGAAACGCTCTGGGCATGTTACTCCCCTCCTCAAAAATCTCCAGTGGCTACCAATCTGCGCATCAGGCGGAAACTCCTCCCCCGGGCTTCAAGGCTGTCCATCACCTCGCCTCCTCCTACCTCACCTCCCTTCTCTCCTTCTCCAGCCCAGCCCGCACCCTCCGCTCCTCTGCAACTAATCTCCTCCCCGTACCTCGTTCTCGCCTGTCCCGCCATCGACCCCCGGCACACGTCATCCCCCGGGCCTGGAATGCCCTGCTCCCTCTGCCCATCCGCCAAGCTAGCTCTCTTCCTCCCTTCAAGACCCTACTGAGAGCTCACCTCCTCCAGGAGGCCTTCTCAGACTGAGCCCCCTCATTCCTCTCCCCCTCGTCCCCCTCTCCATCCGCCCCATCTTACCTCCTTCCCTTCCCCACAGCACCTGTATATATGTTTTACATATTTATTACTCTATTCGTTTATTTATTTTACTTGTACATATCTATTCTACTTATTTTATTTTGTTAATATGTTTGATTTTGTTCTCTGTCTCCCCCTTCTAGACTGTGAGCCCGCTGTTGGGTAGGGACTGTCTCTATATGTTGCCAACTTGTACTTCCCAAGTGCTTAGTACAGTGCTCTGCACACAGTAAGTGCTCCATAAATACGATTGATTGATTGATTAACCCCTTCCAGGAGATGACTGGGCTTCAGTCTCAGAGGGGTGGCAGTGTTAGGTCTTCAGACACTTGAAGAATTCTATAATTCTATTTATCTATTTTGATGGTACTGATGCCTGTCTTCTTGTTTTGTTGTCTTTCTCCCCCCTTCTAGACTGTGAGCCCTTTGTTGCATAGGGATTGCCTCAGCGTGGCTCGGTGGAAAGAGCACGGGCTTTGGAGTCAGAGGTCATGGGTTCAAATTCTGGCTCCGTCAATTGTCAGTTGTGTGACTTTGGGCAAGTGACTTAACTTTTCTGGACCTCAGTTCCCTCATCTGTAAAATGGGGATTAATAATAATAATAATATTGGTATTTGTTAACACTTACTATGTGCAAAGCACTGTTCTAAGTGCTGGGGTAGATACAAGGTAATCAGGTTGTCCCACGAGGGGCTCACAGTCTTCATCCCCATTTTACAGATGGATTAAGACTGTGAACCCGCTGTGGGACAAACTGATCGCCTTGAAACTTCCCCAGCGCTTAGAACATTGCTTTGCACATAGTAAGGGCTTAATAAATGCCATCATTATCTGCTGCCAAATTGTACTTTCCAAGCGCTTAGTACAGTGCTCTGCACACAGTAAGGGCACAATAAATACGAGTAAATGGAAGATCTAGAAAGCTTTCTACCTCTGCTTTTCCACGAATGAAAGAACTAAAAGAGAATCAGCGTGGCCTAATGGTTAGAGCTTGGGCCTCGGAGTCAGGCCCCGCCACTTGTCTGCTGCGTGACCTTGGGCATTTCACTCGAGAAGCAGCGTGGCTCAGTGGAAAAGGTACAGGCTTGGGAGTCAGAGGTCATGGGTTCAAATCCCGGCTCCACCACTTGTCAGCTGTGTGACTTTGGGCAAGTCACTTAATGCCTCTGTGCCTAAATTACCTCATCCATAAAATGGGGATTAAGATGGTGAGCCCCACATGGGACAACCTGATCACTTCGTATCCTCCCCAGCACTTAGAAAAGTGTTTTGCACATAGTAAGCGCTTAACAAATGCCAAAATTATTATTATTATTCACTTCTCTGGGCCTCAGTTACCTCATGTGAAAAAGGGGATTGAGGCTATGAGCCCCACATGGGACAGGGACCACGTCCAACCCGATTTGCTTGTATCCACCCCAGAGCTTAGTACAGTGCTCGGCACATAGTAAGCACTTACCAAATACCACAATAATAATAATAATTATTATTAAGGGGCTTTAGGCCCTAGCATAGGATAAGCAAGGTCCAAGCACTCCTAAAGTGACTTTATTAAGTGCTTATTAGGTGCCAAGCACTGTACTCAGCGCTGGGGTGGATTCAAGGTAATCAGATGGAACACAGTCACAAAGGTCTCACGGTCTAAGTGGACAGATAGAACAGCTATTCATTCATTCATTTTTTCAATCGCATTTAGTGAGCGCTTACTGTGTGCAGAGCACTGGACTAAGAGCTTGGAAAGTACAATTTGGAAACAGAGAGAGACAGTGCCTACCCAACAACGGACTCACAGCTATTGATTGCCCATTTTACAGATGAGAAAACTGAGGCACAGAGAAGATAGGTCATTTTCCCAAGATCACCCTAACAGCTAATGGAAGAGCCCGGATTAGAACCTGGGCTTCCTTGCTTAAAGCCTAACTTCAGCTTATTTCTTCTGGTAAGCTCAGCTAACCAAATGGTGGAATCTATGAATTTGGCTGTACTTGCTTTCATGAGTAAAATATATATATATATATATATTACTCATGAAAGCAAGTACAGCCAAATTCACAGATTTATATATATATACATATATGTATATATATACATATATACATATACATATATGTATATATGTGTATATATATGCATATATACATATATATACATATATATGTATATATATATATACATATACATATATGCATATATGTATATATGTGTGGCTTAGTAGAAAGAGCCCAGGATTGGGAGTCAGAGGTGTGGGTTCTAATCCCTGCTCCACCCCTTGTCTTCTGTGTGATGCTGAGCAAGTCACTTGACTTCTCTGTGCCTCAGTTACCTCATCTGTAAAATAGGGATTAAGATTGTCAGCCCCACAAGGGACAACCTGCTTACCTTGTATCCACCGCATAGTGCTTGTCACATAGTGTTTAACAAATACCATTATTCAATCATATGTCAATCGTATTTATTGAGTGCTTACTGTGTGCTGAGCACTGTATTAAGCGCTTGGGAAGTACAAGTTGGCAACATACAGAGACGGTCCCTACCCAACAGCGGGCTCACAGTCTAGAAGGGGGAGACCGACAACAAAAGAAAACATAATAACAAAATAAAATAAATAGAATAGTAAATATATTAGTAAACAGTAATAGTAAATAGTAAATATGTGTGTTTAATTTTTAGACTGTGAGCCCAATGTTGGGTAGGGACTGTCTCTATATGTTGCCAATTTGTACTTCCCAAGCGCTTAGTACAGTGCTCTGCACATAGTAAGCGCTCAATAAATATGATTGATTGATTGATTGATTTAATGTGTGTTTAAGCGCTTGGGAGGATACAATATAACACACACATTCCCCGCCCACAACAAGCTCACACTTTAGCGGGAATGATCATTTCACAGGTGACTGTTTTTTCCCTTCTTTTCATGACCATGAGCCCTATGTGGGACATGGACTGTGTCCAACGCGATTAGCTTGCATCTATCCCAGGACTCAGCATAGTGCTGGGCACATAGTAAGCGCTGGACAAAATCCATTAAAAAAAAATTAAAAAGAGGGAAGTCTTCCCTTTTCTGTACTGTCCTCTTGCAAACGCTCAGTACAGTGCTCGCCATACAGTAAATGCTCAATAAATACCACCGATCGATTCAGGATCGTACTGGGCAACGTACCCGATGGAGCTGAGCTGGTAGTATCGTAAGGATGATGTTCTGTGGGTTCTGTTTTGTCAGAACTAGTAATTTCACCTTCCGGGAGGTCTGGACCCATGTCCTCCTCCTGGGCCCCGAAAGCTTCTCCATAACGAGACAATCCACACTCCACCATACCCCATCATCTGCCCCCTCCAGACTCAATCCCTCTTCTTCTTTGCCAAAAGCCCTTTCCTTCACCCCAATGACTTCCTTTTCACCCTACCTAGAGAACTTCTAGGCAAGGGTAAACCACTTCCTTATTTTTCCCAAGAAAACACTATGGATCCACTACCAAAACGATTGCAGATGGAGGTGCGGCGTTCCGGGAGAGATGTGTTCATGGAATCGCTATGGGTCAGAAATGACTAGACCGCATAAGAAAAGACCCCCTTTTAGACTGTGAGCCCACTGTTGGGTAGGGACTGTCTCTATATGTTGCCAATTTGTACTTCCCAAGCGCTTAGTACAGTGCTCTGCACATAGTAAGTGCTCAATAAATACGATTGATGATGATGTTGATGATGAAAAGACAAGAGACCTGCTAATCTTAAACCTCATCACAAAGGCGGCTGCCCAGAGAGTCTCATCGCTGAATTGAATAATTTTGTACCTATAAATAAGGCGATCGTTAAGAGCTTACTATGTGCTGGGAACTGGGAATGTGTCTGTTTATTGTTGTATTGTGCTCTCCCAAGCGCTTAGTACAGTGCTCTGAGCACAGTAAGTGCTCAATAAATATGAAGGAATGAATGACTATGGTAGTTGGGACATAATCAGATTGGACAAGGGTCTATCCTGCCCGGGACTCTTGATTTAAGAGGGAGAAAGTATCGTAATTTTTTGAGCACCCATTGGGTGCAATGCTATTAAAAAAAAAATTAGTGGGAAAAGTAGAATGTAAACTCCTTAAGGGCAGGGGTTGAGACTGCCAACTTTACTGTATTTTTCTCTTCAGAGAACTTAGTCCAATGCTGTGAATATAGTAAGTGTTCAATCAGAACCATTGATTGATTAAAAATTACCTGCTTTCTCAATAATCAGAAAGAAGAAAAGTCCTCATTACTTCACCAACAAAAGATTATCCCTTAATTGAATGGAATTTAGATTGAAAACAAATCTTGAGGCTCAGCGGGCATGGAATAGATAACTTTGCATTCCATAAGAACAAATCCTCAGTAAATCTATTTGCTGATATCAGCCGTCATTGAAGCATAGAGTAAATCTGCTTTCTTGCCTTTGCTTTTTGCTTAGCACATTATGGGAGTTCTGAAAAATACATCCAGCAATCAATCATATTTGTTGAGCATTTACTGTGTGCAGAACACTGTACTAAGCACTAAAACACCACTGACAATGAAATCCATCCCTAGATATCTTGCAGCTGAAAAGGCCAAACTGACCTTTGTCAGGACTTTGTCACCCACAGTCCTGACTTCACAAAGACTGAATATGTGGACTCTACTTAGTTATCAGTGCTCACAAAACCGAGTTTTCAGTAACCAACTTATACAGTGCTTTAGAATTCCCAATTAGGAAAGCTGCACATAACGTTATCATCATTACAGTGTCCAATCTGAGTATTTTGTAGTCATTCATTCATTCATTCAATCATATTTACTGAGCGCTTACTGTGTGCAGAGCACTGTACAAAGTGCTTGGGAAGTACAAGTTGGTAATATATAGAGACAGTCCCTACCCAACAGTGGGCTCACATCATCATCATCAATCGTATTTATTGAGCGCTTACTATGTGCAGAGCGCTGTACTAAGCACTTGGGAAGTACAAATTGGCAACATATAAAGACGGTCCCTATCCAACAGTGGGCTCACAGTCTAGAAGGGGGAGACAGAGAACAAAACAAAACATATTAACAAAATAAAATAAATATAATGAATATGTACAAATAAAATAAATAAATAGAGTAATAAATACACACAAACATACGTACCTATATACAGGTGCTGTGGGGAGGGGAAGGAGGTAAGGCGGGGGGATGGAGAGGCGGAGGAGGGGGAGAGGAAGGAGGGGGCTCAGTCTGGGAAAGCCTCCTGGCCACCCCAGTGCTTAGTACAGTGCTTGGTAAGCACTGTAACTTCTAATTAAGCACTTAAATCTATTATTATTATCATTATTATTAATTGGGGTATTTGTTCAGCGCTCACGATGTGCCAGGCACTATACTAAGAGCTGGGATCCCTTCGCTTCTGTGGGCCTCAGTTACCTCATCTGTAAAATGGGGATTAAGACTTTGATCCCATGTGTTGACAGGGACTGTGTCCAACCTGATTAGGTGATATCTAACCCTGGGACTTAGAACAGTGCTTGGCACATAGTAAGCACTTAACATGAAGCAGCGTGGCTCAGTGGAAAGAGCATGGGCTTTGGAATCAGAGGTCACGGGTTCAAATCCCGGCTCCACCACTTGTCAGCTGTGTGACTTTGGGCAAGTCACTTGAGAAGCAGCGTGGCTCAGTGGAAAGAGCCCGGGCTCTGGAATCAGAGGTCAGGGGTTCAAATCCCGGCTCCGTCAACTGTCAGCTGGGTGACTCTGGGCAAGTCACTTCACTTCTCTGGGTCTCAATTACCTCATCTGTTAAATGGGGATTAAGACTGCGAGCCCCCCGTGGGACAACCTGATCACCTTGTAACCTCCCCAGCGCTTAGAACAGTGCGTTGCACGTAGTAAGTGCTTAATAGATGCCGTTAGTATTAACTTCTGTAAAATGGGGATGAAGACTGTGAGCCCCCCATGGGGCAACCTTATCACCTTGTAACCTCCCCAGAGTTTAGAACGGTGCTTTGCACATAGTAAGTGCTTAATAAGTGGCATCGTTATTATTATTAACAAGTACCATAATAATAACAATAACAAAATAACAACAACGATAATAATAATAATAATAATAATAATAATAATAATAATAATAATAATAATAATAATAATAATAATAACTTGGATTTTCCAAGGCAGACAGAGTAGGCATTAATGACTTGGGGGCCAGGGGCTAAACATCTTCTAGCTGCTCAGAACTAACCTAGAATCCCTCAGGTTGTTCACGCCAGCCTCAAAGTGAATTTCGAGGAAATAGCCACAGCCAGGCAAGTCTGCTGAGCTCAGCAAATCTGAACTAACCATGGCATCAGACTTGTTCTATCTCCTACTGTCTCCATCTATCATTTATTGTGTCCCGCTTTGGGAAGAACCCTTCTTTTGAAGACCCTTCCCTATCTTCTCTGTTACCTGGCCTCATTGCAGGAGGAAAGAAGCATGGCAAGTAGCAGTGTGGCGTAGTGGACAGAGGCCAGGCTTCTGAGTCAGAAGGTCGTGGGTTCTAATTCCCACTCCTCCACCTGTCCGGTGTGTGACCTTGGGCAAGTCGCTTCACTTCCCTGTGCCTCAGTTCAATCATCTGGAAAATGGGGATTGAAACTATGAGGCCCATAAGGGACAGGAACTGTGCGCAACTCGATTAGCTTGTATCCACCCCAGTGTTTAGTACAGTGCCTGGCACGTAGTAAGAGCTAAACAAGTACCACAATCATTAATTATTATTATTGCTAGACCATGCTGCTTCCCAAGCGCTTAGTACAGTGCTCTGCACACAGTAAGCGCTCAATAAATATGATTGATTGATTGATTCTCAGATCACCAAGGGATGAGTACTGAGCTTCCCCTGCACTTACGGCAGGAAGGCCTGTCCTTCCCTGCCCCTGGGAGAATCAAATATGCTTTCCAACTCCTAGGAGTGGATGTGACTTTAAAAAGGGGAGGAAGACAGGTTGGGTGCTCCCTGGAGGGAGCTCTGGGGATATGAAAGATCATAGTCACAGCTGCTGGAAACCCCACTTCATAATAATAATAATAATAATAATAATAATAATGACAAATATTATTATCGTTATTATGGTATTTGTTTAGCCCTTACTATCTTGAAGCAGCATGGCTCAGTGGAAAGAGCATGGGCTTTGGAGTCAGAGGTCATGAGTTCAAATCCCGGCTCTGCCAATTGCCAGCTGTGTGACTTTGGGCAAGTCACTTAACTTCTCTGGGCCTCAGTTACCTCATCTGTAAAATGGGGATTAAGACTGGGAGCCCCCGCATGGGACAACCTGATCACCTCGTAACCTCACCAGTGCTTAGAACAGTGCTTTGCACATAGTAAGTGCTTAATACATGTTATTATTATTGTTATTGTTATTATAGTCTTTTAGACTGTGAGCCCACTGTTGGGTAGGGACTGTCTCTATATGTTGCCATCTTGTACTTCCCAAGCGCTTAGTACAGTGCTCTGCACACAGTAAGCGCTCAATAAATATGATTTATTATTATTAATTATTATTATTATTATTATTGTTAATTATCATTATTATTATCATCTTTCAGGTACTGTACCAAGTACTGGGGTGGCTACAAGCAAATCGGGTTAGGCACTATCCCTGTCCCACATAGGGCTCACAGTCTCAAAACCCATTTTCCAGATGAGGTAACCTTGGAGCTACTCGCCCAAGGTCACACAGAAGACAAACAGTGGAGCGGGGATAGAACCCATGACCTAATAATAATAACATAATAATAATAATAATAATGATAATGAATGACTGACCTTCACACAGTTCAAATTGAAAAATAATACTAATAATAATGGTATTTGTTAAGCACTTACTATGTGCCAAGCACTGTTCTAAGCACTGGGTGATCAGGTGATCAGGTTGTCCCACATGTCAAACTCCATTTTACAGTTGAGGTAACTGAGGCACAGAGAATAATAATAATAATAATAATAATGGCATTTGTTAAACGCTTACTATGTGCAGAGCACTGTTCTAAGCGCTGGGGGGGATACAAGGTGCTTAAGTTGTCCCACGTGGGGCTCACAGTCTTAATCCCCATTTTACAGATGAGGTAACTGAGGCTCAGAGAAGTTAAGTGACTTGCCCAAGGTCACACAGTTGACATATGGTGGAGTTGGGATTCGAACCCATGACCTCTGACTCCAAAGCCCGTGCTCTTTCCATTGAGCCACGCTGCTTCTCAAACAAGTCTAGTAACTTGTTGACAAGTAAACAAGTCAACAAACAAGTCAAGTCAAGTCAAGAGAAGAATAATAATAATAATGGCATTTATTAAGCACTTACTATGTGCCAAGCACTGTTCTAAGTACTGGGGAAGTTACAAGGTGATCAGGTTGTCCCACGGGGGGCTCACAGTCTTAATCCGCGTTTTCCAGATGAGGGAACTGAGACCCAGAACTGCACTAGCCTTCTCTCTGATCTCCCATCCTCGTGTCTCTCTCCACTTCAATCCATACTTCATGCTGCTGCCCGGATTATCTTTGTCCAGAAACGCTCTGGACGTATCACTCCCCTCCTCAAAAACCTCCAATGGCTACCGATCAATCTGCGCATCAGGCCGAAACTCCTCACCCTGGGCTTCAAGGCTGTCCATCCCCTGGCCCCCTCCTACCTCCCCTCCCTTCTCTCCTTCTCCAGCCCAGCCCGCACCCTCCGCTCCTCCACCACTAATCTCCTCACTGTACCTCGCTCTCGCCCGTCCCGCCAGCGACCCCCGGCCCACGTCATCCCCCGGGCCTGGAATGCCCTGCTCCCTCTGCCCATCCGCCAAGCTAGCTCTCTTCCTCCCTTCAAGGCCCTGCTGAGAGCTCACCTCCTCCAGGAGGCCTTCCCAGATTGAGCCCCTTCTTTCCTCTCCCCCTCGTCCCCCTCTCCATCCCCCCGCCTTACCGCCTTCCCCTCCCCACAGCACCTGTATATATGTATATATGGTTGTACATATTTATTACTCTATTGATTTATTTATTTATTTATTTATTTTACTTGTACATTTCTATCCTACTTATTTTATTTTGTTGTTATGTTTGGTTCTGTTCTCTGTCTCCCCCTTTTAGACTGTGAGCCCACTGTTGGGTAGGGACTGTCTCTATGTGATGCCAATTTGTACTTCCCAAGCGCTTAGTACAGTGCTCTGCACATAGTAAGCGCTCAATAAATACGATTGATTGATTGATTGATTGATTGAAGTGACTTGCCCAAAGTGCTTAAAGGGGACAAATCTGGGAGAAGTCAGGGAGAGGGTGAAGGGGAAAAAAGAGAAGTCAAGTAACTCTTCCAAAATCACACAGCTGACAAGTGGCGGAGCCGGGATTAGAACCCACAACATCTAGCTCCTAGGCCCTTGCTCCTTCCGCTAAGCCACACTGCCCCTTCTTCAGTCCTCCATGTGGGAAAAATAGGTCAGGCCTAACACAGCCGGTTTAAACATCACTACGGAAAAGGTGCCATTTCAGTAAGCGCTCAATAAATACGATCGAATGGAATGAATGAACGGCATCGCCTTCCATCCACCATCCATCAATTGCATTTATTGAGCGCTTACTGTGTGCAGAGCACTGTACTAAGCGCTTGGGAAGTACAAGTTGGCAACATATATCCCCAAGTTCGGGGTTCGAGGAGCCAAGCTCTCTCGGTTTCCAGGGGAGCAGGCCCACGGCCTCTCAGGGACGGCCTGTCAATCAATCGATGGTATTTATTGAGCGCTTACTGTGTGCAGAGCACTGTACTAAGCGCTTGGGAAGCAGCATGGTCTAGCGATAATAATAATTAATGATGGTGATACTTGTTTAGCTCTTACTAGGTGCCAGGCACTGTACTAAGCACTGAGGTGGATACAAGCTAATCGAGTAGCGTGGCTCAGTGGAAAGAGCCCAGGCTTTGGAGTCGGAGGTCATGGGTTCAAATCCCGGCTCTGCCACTTGTCAGCTGTGTGACTTCGGGCAAGTCACTTAACTTCTCTGGGCTCCAGTTCCCTCATCTGTAAAATGGGGTTTAAGACTGTGAGCCCCCCGTGGGACAACTTGATCACCTTGTAACCTCCCCAGCGCTTAGAACAGTGCTTTGAACATAGCAAGCGCTTAATAAATGCCAAAATTATTATTATTATTATTCTCTGTGCCTCAGTTCCCTCATCTGTAAAATGGGGATTAAGACTGTAAACCCCACATGGGACAACCTCATCTCCTTGTATTCCCCCCCAGCGCTTAGAACAGTGCTTTGCACATAGTAAGCGCTTAACAAATACCAACATTATTATTATTATTATTATTATTCTTATTGCACGCAGTCCCCGTCCCTTACGGGCCTCATAGTTTCAATCCCCATTTTCGCTAATTTCCCCCGACCGCTTCCCGTCCCTCCTTGCAGGCTGTGGCTTTTGCCGGCCACGATTCCTCGCTCCCCTTCCTCCTCCTCCTCCCCTGCAGTCAGACGGCCCCGTGGAAATAGTGTTTACGCTGAGGAAGTCATGTTCGGTGTGACCGGAGCATGCAGGAACCGATGCTGTTGTCACTTTAGATTAAGCTCTTCTTCCAGGCCAGGAGGCGATTAGAGCCGGCGGTTGAGGGGCCCGATGAAATATTCATTTCATTGGATTTAAGCTGGTCCCGTCTCCGTTGTTCGGGCGGGAGAAGTCAGTTAACTCTTGCTGGTGCCTCGCTTTCCTCCCCCTGCCTCTGTGGAGCTTGACTGAACAAGTCTCAATTCCTTCATTCAGTCATATTCATTGAGCACTTACCGTGTGCAGAGCGTATAAATAAAAATAAAAATCATAATGATGGCATTTGTCAAGGGCTTACTAGATACGAGGTAATCACGTTGTCCCACACGAGGAACAGAGAAGTGAAATGATCTCCCCCTTTCAGACTGTGAGCCCACTGTTGGGTAGGGACTGTCTCTATATGTTGCCAACTTGTACTTCCCAAGCGCTTAGTACAGTGCTCTGCACGCAGTAAGCGCTCAATAAATACGATTGATGATGATAATATTCATTGAGCACTTACTGTGTGCACAGTGTATAAATAAAAATCATAATGATGGTATTTGTCAAGCGCTTACTGGATACGAGGTAATCACATTGTCCCACGCGAGGAGCAGAGAAGTGAAATGATCTCCCCCTTTTAGACTGTGAGCCCACTGTTGGGTAGGGACTGTCTCTATGTGTTGCCAACTTGTACTTCCCAAGCGCTTAGTACAGTGCTCTGCACGCAGTAAGCGCTCAATAAATACGATTGATGATGATGATATTCATTAAGCACTTACTGTGTGCAGAGTGTATAAATAAAAATAAAAATCATAATGATGGTATTTGTCAAGCGCTTACTGGATACGAGGGAATCAAGTTGTCCCACGCGGGGCCCACAGTCTTAACCCCCATTTTACAGATGAGGTCACTGAGGAGCAGAGAAGTGAAATGATCTCCCCCTTTAAGACTGTGAGCCCACTGTTGGGTAGGGACTGTCTCTATATGTTGCCAACTTGTACTTCCCAAGCGCTTAGTACAGTGCTGTGCACACAGTAAGCTTTCAATAAATACGATTGATGATGATGATATTCATTGAGCACTTACTGTGTGCAGAGTGTATAAATAAAAATCATAATGATGGTATTTGTCAAGCACTTACTAGATACGAGGTAATCACGTTGTCCCACGCGGGACCCACAGTCTTAACCCCCATTTTACAGATGAGGCCACTGAGGAGCAGAGAAGGGAAATGATCTCCCCCTTTCAGACTGTGATCCCAGTGTTGGGTAGGGGCTGTCTCTATATGTTGCCAACTTGTACTTCCCAAGCGCTTAGTACAGTGCTCTGCACGCAGTAAGCGCTCAATAAATACGATCGATGATGATGATATTCATTGAGCACTTACTGTGTGCAGAGTGTATAAATAAAAATAAAAATCATAATGATGGTATTTGTCAAGCGCCTACTAGATACGAGGTAATCACGTTGTCCCACATGGGGCCCACAGTCTTAACCCCCATTTTACAGATGAGGTCACTGAGGAGCAGAGAAGGGAAATGATCTCCCCCTTTTAGACTGTGAGCCCACTGTTGGGTAGGGGCTGTCTCTATGTGTTGCCAACTTGTACTTCCCAAGCGCTTAGTACAGTGCTCTGCACGCAGTAAGCGCTCAATAAATGAGATTGATGATGATGATGATGATGATCTGTTTGTGGCTCACTGAAAAGAGCCCGGGCTTTGGAGTCAGAGTTCATGGGTTCAAACCCCGGCTCTGCCAATTGTCAGCTGTGTGACTTTGGGCAAGTCACTTCACTTCTCTGGGCCTCAGTTTCCTCATCTGTAAAATGGGGATTAAGACTGTGAGCCCCCCGTGGGGCAACCTGATCACCTTGTAAACTCCCCAGCACTTAGAACAGTGCTTTGCACATAGTAAGCGCTTAATAGATGCCATTATTATTATTATTATCTGTTGCCAAATTGTACTTTCCAAGTGTTTAGTACAGTGCTCTGCACACAGTAAGCGCTCAATAAATACGATTGAATTGAATGAATGGACTTGTCCAAAGTCACATAGCTGACAAGTGGTGGAGCCAGAATTAGAATCCATGACCTCTGATGTGCTCTTTCCACTAAGACACACTGCTTCTCTAAGCACTTGGGAGAGTACCATACTTTTTTTTTTGATGGTATTTGTTAAGTGCTTACTAAGTACCAGCCACTGTTCTAAGTGCTAGGGCAGATACAGCGTAATAGATGTGTTCTCTGACCAAAATAAGCTCAAAGTCTAGAGGGGGAGACAGATATTAGTAATAATAATAATAATAATAATAATAATAATAATAGCATTTATAAAGCACTTACTATGTCCAAAGCACTGTTCTAAGCACTGGGGAGGTTACAAGGGGATCAGGTTGTCCCACGTGGGGCTCACAGTCTTAATCCCCATTTTACAGATGAGGTAACTAAGGCACAGAGAAGTTAAGTGACTTGCCCGAAGTCACACAGCTGACAATTGGCAGAGTCAGGATAGAAATAAACCCTTTAGACACAGGAGAGAACTCCCTCCCTCTGCTCTACCACCTGCCCCACCGCACTTGGTGTGTATATGGACAAATTTATTATTCCATTTATTTTATGAAGGATGTTTATCTATTTATAATTCTATTTATATTGATGCTATTGATGCCTGTGTACTTGCTTTGTTGTTTTTTTGTTGTTGTCTGTCTCCCCCTTCTAGACTGTGAGCCTGTTGTTGGGTAGGGATTGTCTATCTGTTGCCGAATTGTACTTTCCAAGAGTTTGGACAGTGCTCTGCACACAGTAAATGCTCAATAAATATGATCAAATGAATAACAATGGTGGCATTTGATAAGCACTTACTATGTGCCAAGCACTGTTTTGAGCCCTGGGGGAGATACAAGGTAATCAGGTTGTCCTATGTGGGGCTCACAATCTTAATCTCCATTTTACAGATGAGGTAACTGAGGCACAGAGAAGTTAAATGACCTGCCCAAAATCACACAGCTGATAAGTGAGGGAGCCAGGATTAGAACCCATGACCTCTGACTCCCAAGCCTGGGCTCTTTCCACTGAGTGGAAAGAGATGCAGGGTGGCGTAGGGGATAGAGTGTGGTTTGGGAGTCAGAAGGACCTGGGTTCTAATCCCGGCTCTGCCACTTGTCTGCTGTGTGACCTAGGGAAAGTCACTCAACTTCCCTGAGCCTCAGTTACCCCATCTGTATAATGGGGATTAAGACAGAAGCCCCATGTGGGACAGGGACTGTGTCCAACTTGATTTGTTTATATAATAATAATAATGATGGCATTTATTAAGCGCTTACTACGTACAAAGCACTGTTCTAAGCGCTGGGGCGTTTACAAGGTGATCAGGTTGTCCCACGTGGGGCTCACAGTCTTAATCCCCATTTTACAGATGAGGGAACTGAGGCACAGAGAAGTGAAGTGACTTGCCTAAAGTCACCCAGCTGACAATTGGCGGAGCCGGGATTTGAACCCCTGACCTCTGACTCCAAAGCCCGGGCTCTTTCCACTGAGCCATGCTCCAATATCTACCCCAGCACTTAGTACAGTGGCTGGCACCTAATAAGCATTGAACTAATACCATAAAAAAGAGAAATAAATATCTGGCTAATGGAAAAAAAAGAAAAAAAAAAAAGAACCCAGGCCTGAGAGAGGATGTGGGTTCTAATCCTGCCTCTACTCCTTGCCTACTGTGCAATTGAGGACAAGTCACTGCACTTCTCTGGGCAATAGTTTCCTCATCTGCAAAATAGGGATTCAATATCTGTTCTCCCTCCTCCTTGAGCTTTGAGCTGTATATGGGTTTGGGAGTTTGGCCGACCTGACTTGTCGCTATCTCAGTGTTTAGCACATGGCAGGCACTTAAACCCATGCAGACAATCACCTGGTGGAAACACTGGCCTCCTCCTTTCCATTTACCAATCAATCAGTTGTATTTTGTCTCCCCCTTTTAGACTGTGAGCCCACTGTTGGGTAGGGACTGTCTCTATGTGATGCCAATTTGTACTTCCCAAGCGCTTAGTACAGTGCTCTGCACATAGTAAGCGCTCAATAAATACGATTGATTGATTGATTGATTGATTGATTAGAGTGCTAACTCCACATGGAGCACTAATCAATGGTATTACTGAGCATTTCCTCTATTCAGAGCACTCTATCCAGCATGATAGAGTTACAGTGCTCTGCACATAGTAAGCGCTCAATAAATACGATTGATGATGATGATTATTATTATTATTACTATGTTTGATCCCCGCTATCACAGAGCTCAGAGTCTAGCAGAGGAGACAGAGACTAAAATAAATGACAAGGAAAGGGAAGGAACATTTCTATTCTATTTACTTTATTTTGTTAGTATGTTTCGGTTTTTTTTCTCTGTCTCCCCCTTTTAGACTGTGAGCCCTCTGTTGGGTAGGGACTGTCTCTATATGTTGCCAATTTGTACTTCCCAAGAGCTTAGTACAGTGCTCTGCACATAGTAAGCGCTCAATAAATATGATTGATTGATTGATTGATTTAGGAATCAAAATGACATTTACAAAGAGAACGCATCTTTCAGGTCTCTAAAAAGTCTCTTAGTTGGAAAGATGTAGGAAGTCTTAGCATTTCTACCTCTATTTTTTTTTTTTTTTTGGTGGAGAATTTGTTAAGCCCTTATTAGATGCCAGGCACTGTACTGAGCAATCAGGCAGATGCAAGATAATCAGGTTGGACTCAGTCCCTGTTCCACACGGGGCTCGACAATCTTAATCCCCATTTTACAGATGAGGGACTGAGGCACAGAGAAGTGAAGTGGCTTGCCCAAGGTCATAAAGCAGACAAGTGAAGGAGCCGTGATTAGAACCCACATCCTCTGATTTCCAAGCCGGTGCTCTTTCCAGTAAGCCAGTGAAGTGACTTGCCCCAGGTCACACAGCAGACGAGTGGCAATAGTAATTCTATTATTTGTTAAGCGCTTACTATGTGCCAAGGACTGTGCTAAGCACTGGGGTAGATATAATGTAATCAGGTTGGATACAGTTCTTGTCCTACATGGGGCTCACAGTCTTAATTCCCATTTTACAGATGAGGTTAACTGAGGCACAGAAAGCATTCAATAAATACCACTGACTGATTAGCAATTAAGTTGGGTGGTAAATGGTATTTTTTAAGTGCTTACTATGTGCCAGAAACTGTGCTAAGCGCTGGGGTGGAGATGGGAAAATTGGGTTGGACAAAGTCTCTGTCCCACGTGGGGAACACAGCATTAATCTCCATTTTAAAGATGAAGTAACTGAGGCCCAGAGAAGCAAGTGACTAGCCCAAGGTCATACAATGGCCATGCGGCAGAGGTAGGATTGGAACCCAGGTCCTTCTGACTCCAGGCCTGTGCTCTATCCAATAGACCACATGATGCATTCCCTGCCCACAGAGAGCTTATGCTCTAGAGGGGGAGACAGGCATTATTAGAAATAGAGAAGCAGCAAGGCTCAGTGGAAAGAGCATGGGCTTTGGAGTCAGAGGTCATGGGTTCAAATCCCACCTCTGCCAACTGTCAGCTGTGTGACTTTGGGCAAGTCAACTCACTTCTCTGTGCCTAAGTTCCCTCATCTGTAAAATGGGGATTAAGACTGTAAGCCCCACATGGGAAAACCTGATCAGCTTGTAACCTCTCCAGTGCTTAGAACAGTGCTTTGCACATAGTAAGCACTTAATAAATGCCATTATTATTATTATTATTATTAAAGAAATCACAGATATGGACATAAGATTCCAAGATTCCTCCCTCTTCAACCCCCTTTCCCACCCTTCCTTCTCCTTGAAAGGAAGAGGAGCAGATGTTTCAGAAAAAAAGGGTGCATCTCCGATTCTGTCACCACGATGTAACACCACTGAAGAAGGATATTGATTAACAGCTTCTCTTCAGCTATGGACTTGTGCCAAGTTCTCTTTTAGAGGAAACCTGGGGCTAGCTCCCTGACAAGACAGCTTAAAATTGAACTCTACTTTGGCCATAAGCTCATCCACTTTTTTTCCCGCCTACTTTCTGAACTAGCCACAATATGAGGAAGTCGTTGCCAAAAACTGCTCAGTGAGGAGAAGTTGTCCTCTTGGAAGGAGGCATGTTTAAAAGATGCTCTTATGGTGCATCTAAAAAGACAGGCAATCATATTGACAGTGGCTGCCTGTCACCCTGCGCATCAAGCAAAAACTCCTCACTCTCGGCTTCAAGGCTGTCCATCCCCTCACCCCCTCCTACCTCACCTCCCTTCTCTCCTTCTCCAGCCAAGCCCGCACCCTCTGCTCCTCTGCCTCTGCACACCTCCTCACTGGGCCTCGCTCTCGCCTGTCCCGCCATCAAACCCTGGCGTTGTCCAGAAATGCTCTGGGCACGTTACTCCCCTCCTCAAAAATCTCCAGTGGCTACCAATCAATCTGCGCATCAGGCAGAAACTCCTCACTCTCGGCTTCAAGGCTGTCCATCCATCCCCTCACCCCCTCCTCCCTCACCTCCCTTCTGTCCTTCTCCAGCCCAGCCCACACCCTCCGCTCCTCTGCCACTAATCTCCTCACCGGGCCTCGTTCTCGCCTGTCCCGTCATCGACCCCCGGCCGACGTCATCCCCCAGGCCTGGAATGCCCTGATCCCTCTGCCCATCCACCAAGCTCGCTCTCTTCCTCCCTTCAAGGCCCTACTGAGAGCTCACCTCCTCCAGGAGGCCTTCCCACACTGAGCCCCTTCTTTCTCTCCCCCTCGTCCCCCTCTCCATCCCCCCCATCTTACCTCCTTCCCTTCCCCACAGCACCTGTATATAATGTTTGTACATATTTATTACTGTATTTATTTATTTATTTTATTCATGCATATCTATTCTATTTATTTTATTTTGTTAGTATGCTTGGTTTTGTTCTCTGTCTCCCCCTTTTAGACTGTGAGCCCACTGTTGGGTAGGGACTGTCTCTATATGTTGCCAACTTGTACTTCCCAAGCGCTTAGTACAGTGCTCTGCACACAGTAAGTGCTCAATAAATACGATTGATTGATTGATTGATTCCCCTGGCCTGGAATGCCATTTCTCCACACATCCGCCAAGCTAGCTCTCTTCCTCCCTTCCAAGCCCTACTGAGAGCTCACTTCCTCCAAGAGGCCTTCCCAGACTGAGCCCCCTTTTTCCTCTCCTCCTCCACATCCCCCCACCCTACTTCCTTCCCCTCCTCACAGCACCTGCACATATGCTTGTACACATTTATCACTCTATTTATTTTACTTGTACATATTTACTATTCTATTTATTTTGTTAATGATGTACATTTAGCTTTAATGCTATTTGTTCTGATGACTTGACACCTGTCAACATGTTTTCTTGTCTGTCTCCCCCTTCTAGACAGTGAGTCCATTGTTGGGTAGGGACTTTCTCTATATGTTACCAACTTGTACTTCCCAAACACTTAGTACAGTGCTCTGCACACAGTAAGCGCTCAATAAATATGATTGAATGAATGAATAAATGAATAATTATTGAGCTTTTACCATGTGCACATCACTGTATTAAGGGCTTGGGAGAGTACAATATAACAATAAACAAATTCCCTGTCTACAACCAGCTTACAGTCTAGAGGGGGAGACAGACATTAATATAAATAGATAAATGATAAATATAGATATAAATGCCACAGGGCTGGGCCGGGGGAAGAACAAAGAAGCAAGTTAAGGTGTCGCAGAAGGGAGTGGGAGATGAGGAAAAGTGGGGCTCAGCCTGGGAAGGCCTCTTGGAAGAGGTGCGCCTTCAGTAGGGCTCTGAAGGTAGGGGAGAGTCACTGTCTGTCAGATTTGAGGAGGGAGGGCGTTACAGGACGGAGGCAGGATGTGGGCAAGAGGCTGGCAGAGCGATAGATGAGATCGATGTATGGCAAGAAGGTTGGCATTAGAGGAGCAAATGTGTTGGCTGGGTTGTAGCTGGAGAATAGCGAGCTGAGGGTAGGAGGGGGCAAGGGGATGGACTGCTTTAAAGCCAATGGTGAAGAATTTCTCCTATCTCCATATCAAACATTAGCTCATCATCATGGGTTTTAAGGCACTCCATCAGCTCTCTCCCTCCTATTTTGCATCATTCCTCTCATCTAACAACCCAGTCTGCACGCTTCACTTCTCTCTCTCCACCTACTCTCTGCATCTCGCTCTCCTATTCCTCACCACTGAACCCATGCACACTCCCCTCCTCCCTGAAACTCCCTCCCCCTTCACATCGAGCAACCCACTGCTCTCCCCATTTTCAAAGCCCTCCTAAAATCACATCTCCACCTGGAAGCCTTCCCTGACTCATCGCCCAACTCTCCACTCATTTTCCCTCTCTCCTGCTTCGCCCTCTCGACTGTCAGCTCATTGTGGGCCCGGGACAGGACTACTAAGTCTGATATATTGCAGTCGCCCAAGAGCTTAGTACAGTGCTCTGCACACAGGAAGTGAGAAGCAGTGTAGCATGGTGGATAGACATGGGCCTGGGAATCAGAAGGTCATGGGTTCTAATCCCCGCTCCACCTCTTGTCTGTTGTGTGACCCTGTGCAAGTCACTTCACTTCTCTGGGCTTCAGTTCCCTCATCTGTAAAATAGGGATCAAGACTGTGAGCCCCATGTGGGACAACCTGATTACCTCGTATCCCCTCCAGCGC